>NW_027139348.1:0-12500 GCF_035084215.1 Heptranchias perlo
GACCGGCCTGCTTTGAACACTCTAATTTTTTCAAAGTAAACGCTTCGGACCCCCAGGACACTCAGCTAAGAGCATCAAGGGAGCGCCGAGAGGCAGGGGCTGGGTCAGGCGGTAGCTCGCCTCGCGGCGGACCGCCAGCTCGATCCCAAGATCCAACTACGAGCTTTTTAACTGCAGCAGCTTTAATATACGCTATTGGAGCTGGAATTACCGCGGCTGCTGGCACCAGACTTGCCCTCCAATAGATCCTCGTTAAAGGATTTAAAGTGTACTCATTCCAATTACAGGGCCTCGAAAGAGTCCTGTATTGTTATTTTTCGTCACTACCTCCCCGAGTCGGGAGTGGGTAATTTGCGCGCCTGCTGCCTTCCTTGGATGTGGTAGCCGTTTCTCAGGCTCCCTCTCCGGAATCGAACCCTGATTCCCCGTTACCCGTGGTCACCATGGTAGGCACAGAAAGTACCATCGAAAGTTGATAGGGCAGACATTCGAATGAGTCGTCGCCGTCACGAGGACGTGCGATCAGCCCGAGGTTATCTAGAGTCACCAAAGCTGCCGGGCAAGCCCGGATTGGTTTTGGTCTGATAAATGCACGCATCCCCCGGAGGGTCAGCGCTCGTTGGCATGTATTAGCTCTAGAATTACCACAGTTATCCAAGTAACGTTTGGAGCGATCAAAGGAACCATAACTGATTTAATGAGCCATTCGCAGTTTCACTGTACCGGCCGTGTGTACTTAGACATGCATGGCTTAATCTTTGAGACAAGCATATGCTACTGGCAGGATCAACCAGGTAGCTGAACCGCAATTTCAACATCGCAGACGCATCTCTGCTGGGCACGTGGCCTCCCCATGACAGAGAGGTTGGCACCGGGTTCAACTGGGAGGCTTGCAAACGGTAACCGTCAAGACAACACGCTCAGTTAGTCGGGGGGACTGGCGTGTTCTTATTTTTCTCTTTTGCACAGGTCAAGATCAGTTACCACAACGGGACGCACTGTGCGCATTCCCGCACCACTCTAGGGCACGAGACGGCAGACGTCCGGCTCCGGAGCTCGTCTCGGACCGCCGCTAAACAACACAGGTGTGGACAAGGGACCAACAAAAGTCCAAGAGCCCACCTTGCCGGGCACAGCTTCATTACACGACCGTCCAACAATGCAAACACATACCAACAACACCGTTTTGGTCTCACTCTCTCGAGTTGTAGTACACACAAGTCGTTTGCTCAAGTGACTGTGTGTGTGTTACGTGTCGCATTAGCTGAGCCGACGGGGACGGCCGATACGAAGTCATGTACACGCTTGGGGTAAAGCTACAATGGGCCTTTGCAGCCACCGTCGGGCTGGGCACATGGCCTCCCCCCACCATGACGAGGGAGGTTGGCGCCGGTTCCAACCTGGGCTTGCAAGCGGTAATGCATGACAGACAGCCAGCAACAAACAAAAGTCGAAAGGAGCCCACCTTTTGCCAGGCACAGACCGTTAAGGTCACGGACACGCTTGGGTGGTTAAGCTACAGTGACCCTTTCTAGCCGCCTTCGTCGTGTCTGCTGGGCACACATGGCCTTCCCCCCCCTGCCCGTGACAGGGGAGAGGTTGGTGTGCCAGGTCCGACTGGAGTTTGCAAACCATAGCGTTCAAGATACATGCACACACTCAGCCCTCCAGCTCTAAAAGGGTGACGTGTTTTGGTGCTCAGTTGCTAGAGAAATCTCGTGTTCAGCTACCAGAACGGGACTTGCTGTGCACATTCCCGCTCCACTCGAGACGGCAGACACCCAGGCTCTGGAGCTTGAATCGGACCTCTGTTAGACAACACAGGTGGACTTCTCGGCCTCACAAGAGAGCAATACGCCAGCGGGTGAACAGGAGAGTCGTGCCGACAAAACCCACTGACTTTTAAAACTGTCCGTCTGCCACTTGGGACAGAGAGAGGAACCTGACGAGCCTGAACACCAGCCTTGGCTGGACCGCTCGGGCCCTCCCATGTCGGACGCGAGTCGCCAAATCGATCGGAAGAGAGTACCGATTCCTCTCAAAAAGTCTGCGTGCCCGTTATTATAAAAGCAGCCCACCGGCCGCGGTGCCTTGCCCACAAACACACTTGGTGTCTGGGGTGATTCAGAGCCGCCGCGGCTCGAAAGTGTCAACCTGTTTTAAAAGTCATCGCTATGCCGGCACAGGTGACTTTCAAGTTAAAGAGTTCTCTTTATTGGCTTTCAAAAAAATCTGCAAAGTGTCACAGAGATTTTGAGAAACTCTTTTTTTTCTTTATATTATTATAATATAATATAATGTGTATATGTTTTCGAAAAGCATCCACCAGCAATCCATGGTGAGCCTCTCTCTGCTGGCAAGCTCCTCCTGCCTGAGCCCGACGCTGTCGAGGCTCAACACGATTTCAGACTGACAAAGAGTTCGAAAATTGCCGCCTGATGTAGCTTTAAATGCTGACAGGTGACTTCCGAGTGCTCTTGTAAAGGTCTCCGCTTTGAAATTGAGAGCCTTTTGCCAAGTGTCACTTTTTCAGGCACTCTTAAAGTGCACCTGGGCTGTCAGAGAAAGCTCTGAAAATCGTGTTCTCGAAAATCTCCGGGTACCCGACCAATCCCTAGGTGCCCGAATGACAAGTGTCAATTCGGCAGGACGGCCTCCCACCTCCGGCCGCAGATGCGTCACTAAATCCCCGCAACGGGGGCTTTCTCATTTCGGCATAGGGGCTTCCGCGGCCAACTCATTAACCTGTGCTCGGACTTTTTGTGCCACAAGTGCAAGGGACCGTTTGCCGGCAGCTACTCGCACCCCCCCGCCCAGGGGGGGAATCCTCTGACCGGAGATCCGAAACGCCGGCCGAATCCATCCCCGTCGGACTTCCGAAGGGGTTCCCTCGACCGACTGACTTCCGAACTCCTTTCTGGGCTTAAACGGGTGGAATTCGGACCCTCTCGCAAGGGAGCCGAAGCCCGCCAGCCCCGGGAGGCCTCGGGGCCGCCGTTTTCAAGCCCGACCAAAAAACCCGAAAAATGGGGAAAAATGGGAAAAATTCCCACTCCCAAAAGGCTTAAAAGTCGGTTGGGCGGCAGCCCGGGTCGGTCTCTGCAGACCTGGAGGCGCTAGACACAAGTCTGGTAAACAGGCTAAGTCTCGACATGCCACCTCTTACTATCCTGCAGGTACCCCGCCAATCCCCCCGGAACCGGCTGGCAATTGGCGAATCAGCGGGACGAATTTGAATTCGTGACCGACTCTCTGACACCGAATCGCCGCAAACGCGTTTCGATTTTTCGGCTTCGGTACCTCCCATCAGACTTTGACTGGCCATATCTCCGGACTCACGTGTCGCAGCCGGGACCTTCAGGTACCGTTCGACGCGTCTAACCCTGCCCCGTCGAATGGCGCCCCTCGCGGTGTGGTCCGATTTCCGCATTTTGGTCAGATTTGCCTCCAAAGTTTTCAGATTGAGTTGACGAATGCCCCCTACGGGGTAACCTCTTGCCCTTTCGGACATGGTCCCTGTGACTTAATTTCCGCCTTTTGCTCAATCGTTTCCCCATTTATAATTAATTTTAAAAATCGGGTTACTCAGTTCTGGTTTACCAGTTCCCTCTTCGGACTTAGTTTTTGGTTAATCATTTCCGGTTCACCAGTTCCCGTTTTGGACTTAGTCTCTGCGGGCCGTTTCTCATCTTTTGGTTCATCAGTTCCCCTCTTTTAATAATTTTTTGGCTGCTTTCGTTTGATCATTTCCCTGCCTTCTGGGTGACTTTTGCCCCTTAGGACTTCATCGCCGCACATTATTTTCGACTTCTGGTTGATCATTTCACCCCTTTTAATCATTTTTGCAACTTTTGGTTAACCATTTCACCCAGCTTCTGGTTAACCATTTCCCCTTTGGGACTTAGTCTCTGAGCATTCTTTTGGGATTCTGGTTAATCATTTGCCAATTTTTAAAAAATGTTGCCGCTTTTGTTTAATGCTTTCTGGTCAACCTTTCCCTCTTTCAGACTTCACCGCGGCACATTGCTTTAGCCTCCTGGTTAATCATTTCACCCCTTTTAATCATTTTTGCAACTTTTGGTTAACCATTTCCCCCAGCTTCTGGTTAACCATTTCCCCTTTGGGACTTGGTCTCTGAGCATTCTTTTGGGATTCTGGTTAATCATTTGCCAATTTTTTAAAAATGTTGCCACTTTTGTTTAATGCTTTCTGGTCAACCTTTCCCTCTTTCAGACTTCACCGCGGCACATTGCTCCAGCCTCCTGGTTAATCATTTCACCCCTTTTAATCATTTTTGCAACTTTTGGTTAACCATTTCCCCCAGCTTCTGGTTAACCATTTCCCCTTTGGGACTTAGTCTCTGAGCATTCTTTTGGGATTCTGGTTAATCATTTGCCAATTTTTTAAAAATGTTGCCACTTTTGTTTAATGCTTTCTGGTCAACCTTTCCCTCTTTCAGACTTCACCGCGGCACATTGCTTTAGCCTCCTGGTTAATCATTTCACCCCTTTTAATCATTTTTGCAACTTTTGGTTAACCATTTCCCCCAGCTTCTGGTTAACCATTTCCCCTTTGGGACTTAGTCTCTGAGCATTCTTTTGGGATTCTGGTTAATCATTTGCCAATTTTTAAAAAATGTTGCCACTTTTGTTTAATGCTTTCTGGTCAACCTTTCCCTCTTTCAGACTTCACCGCGGCACATTGCTTCAGCCTCCTGGTTAATCATTTCACCCCTTTTAATCATTTTTGCAACTTTTGGTTAACCATTTCCCCCAGCTTCTGGTTAACCATTTCCCCTTTGGGACTTAGTCTCTGAGCATTCTTTTGGGATTCTGGTTAATCATTTGCCAATTTTTAAAAAATGTTGCCGCTTTTGTTTAATGCTTTCTGGTCAACCTTTCCCTCTTTCAGACTTCACCGCGGCACATTGCTTTAGCCTCCTGGTTAATCATTTCACCCCTTTTAATCATTTTTGCAACTTTTGGTTAACCATTTCCCCCAGCTTCTGGTTAACCATTTCCCCTTTGGGACTTGGTCTCTGAGCATTCTTTTGGGATTCTGGTTAATCATTTGCCAATTTTTTAAAAATGTTGCCACTTTTGTTTAATGCTTTCTGGTCAACCTTTCCCTCTTTCAGACTTCACCGCGGCACATTGCTTCAGCCTCCTGGTTAATCATTTCACCCCTTTTAATCATTTTTGCAACTTTTGGTTAACCATTTCCCCCAGCTTCTGGTTAACCATTTCCCCTTTGGGACTTAGTCTCTGAGCATTCTTTTGGAATTCTGGTTAATCATTTGCCAATTTTTAAAAAATGTTGCCGCTTTTGTTTAATGCTTTCTGGTCAACCTTTCCCTCTTTCAGACTTCACCGCGGCACATTGCTTTAGCCTCCTGGTTAATCATTTCACCCCTTTTAATCATTTTTGCAACTTTTGGTTAACCATTTCCCCCAGCTTCTGGTTAACCATTTCCCCTTTGGGACTTAGTCTCTGAGCATTCTTTTGGGATTCTGGTTAATCATTTGCCACTTTTTAAAAAATGTTGCCGCTTTTGTTTAATGCTTTCTGGTCAACCTTTCCCTCTTTCAGACTTCACCGCGGCACATTGCTTTAGCCTCCTGGTTAATCATTTCACCCCTTTTAATCATTTTTGCAACTTTTGGTTAACCATTTCCCCCAGCTTCTGGTTAACCATTTCCCCTTTGGGACTCAGTCTCTGAGCATTCTTTTGGGATTCTGGTTAATCATTTGCCACTTTTTTAAAAATGTTGCCGCTTTTGTTTAATGCTTTCTGGTCAACCTTTCCCTCTTTCAGACTTCACCGCGGCACATTGCTTTAGCCTCCTGGTTAATCATTTCACCCCTTTTAATCATTTTTGCAACTTTTGGTTAACCATTTCCCCCAGCTTCTGGTTAACCATTTCCCCTTTGGGACTTAGTCTCTGAGCATTCTTTTGGGATTCTGGTTAATCATTTGCCAATTTTTAAAAAATGTTGCCGCTTTTGTTTAATGCTTTCTGGTCAACCTTTCCCTCTTTCAGACTTCACCGCGGCACATTGCTTTAGCCTCCTGGTTAATCATTTCACCCCTTTTAATCATTTTTGCAACTTTTGGTTAACCATTTCCCCCAGCTTCTGGTTAACCATTTCCCCTTTGGGACTTAGTCTCTGAGCATTCTTTTGGGATTCTGGTTAATCATTTGCCAATTTTTAAAAAATGTTGCCGCTTTTGTTTAATGCTTTCCCTGCTTTGTGGTCAAACTTTTCCCCTTTAGGACTTCATCGCCGCACATTATTTTCGAATTCTGGTTAATCATTTCACCCCTTTTAATCATTTTTGCAACTTTTGGTTAACCATTTCCCCCAGCTTCTGGTTAACCATTTCCCCTATGGGACTTAGTCTCTGAGCATTCTTTTGGGATTCTGGTTAATCATTTGCCAATTTTTAAAAAATGTTGCCGCTTTTGTTTAATGCTTTCTGGTCAACCTTTCCCTCTTTCAGACTTCACCGCGGCACATTGCTTTAGCCTCCTGGTTAATCATTTCACCCCTTTTAATCATTTTTGCAACTTTTGGTTAACCATTTCCCCCAGCTTCTGGTTAACCATTTCCCCTTTGGGACTTAGTCTCTGAGCATTCTTTTGGGATTCTGGTTAATCATTTGCCACTTTTTTAAAAATGTTGCCGCTTTTGTTTAATCGTTTCCCTGCTATGTGGTCAACCTTTTCCCCTTTCAGACTTCATCGCCGCGCATTGTTGTCGACTTCTGGTTAATCATTTTTCCCCTTTAAATCTTTTTTTGCCACTTTCGGTTAACCATTTCACCCAGCTTCTGGTTAACCATTTGCCCCATTATACTGAATTTTTCCGCTTTGGTTTAATCATTTCCCTGCTTTCTTGTCAACCTTTTCCCCTTTTGGACTTCGCCGCCGCACTTTGCTTTTGCCTTCTGGTTAAACATTTCTCCCCTTTTAATCCTTTTTCCCACTTTTGGTTCACCAGTTCACCCAGCTTCTGGTTAACCATTTCCCCTTTGGGACTTAAGTCTCTGAGCATTCTTTTGGGATTCTGGTTAACCATTTGCCACTTTTTTAAAAATGTTGCCGCTTTTGTTTAATGCTTTCCCTGCTTTCTGGTCAACCTTTTCCCCTTACGACTTCGCCGCCGCACTTTGCTTTCGCCTTCTGGTTAATCATTTCACCCCTTTTAATCCTTTTTCCCACTTTGGGTTGGACAGTTCACCCAGCTACTGGTTAACCATTTCCCCTTTGGGACTTAAGTCTCTGAGCATTCTTTTGTGATTCTGGTTCACCATTTGTCCCTTTTTAAAAGATATTGCTGCTTTTGATTAAACCTTTCCCTGCTTTGCGGTCGACCTATTCCTCTTTCAGACTTCATCGCCGCACCTTGTTTTCGACATCTGGTTCAACATTTCTCCCCTTTTAATCCTTTTTCCCACTTTTGGTTAAGCAGTTCACCCAGCTTCTGGTTCACCATTTGCCCCTTTTTACTGAATTTTTCTGCTTTTGTTTAATCATTTCCCTGCTTTGCGGTCGACCTATTCCTCTTTCAGACTTCATCGCCGCGCATTGTTTTCGACATCTGGTTCAACATTTCTCCCCTTTTAATCCTCTTTCCCACTTTTGGTTAAGCAGTTCACCCAACTTCTGGTTAACCATTTGCCCCTTCTTACTGAATTTTTCTGCTTTTGTTTAATCATTTCCCTGCTTTATGGTCAACCTTTTCCCCTTTAGGACTTCGCCGCCGCACTTTGCTTTCGCCTTCTGGTTAATCATTTCACAACATTTTAATCCTTTTTCCCCACTTTTGGTTAAACAGTTCACCCAGCTTCTGGTTAACCATTTGCCCCTTTGGGACTTAAGTCTCTGAGCATTCTTTTGGGATTCTGGTTCACCATTTGTCCCTTTTTAAAAGATATTGCTGCTTCTGTTTAATCCTTTCCCTGCTTTGCGGTCAACCTTTTCCTCTTTCAGACTTCATCGCTCGCGCATTGTTTTCGACATCTGGTTCAACATTTCTCCCCTTTTAATCCTCTTTCCCACTTTTGGTTAAGCAGTTCACCCAACTTCTGGTTCACCACTTGCCCCTTTTTACTGAATTTTTCTGCTTTTGTTTAATCATTTCCCTGCTTTCCGGTCAACCTTTCCCTCTTTCAGACTTAATCGCCGCACATTGTTGTCGACTTCTGGTTGATCAGTTCACCCCTTTTTTATCCTTTTTCCCACTTTGGGTTAAGCAGTTCACCCAGCTTCTGGTTAACCATTTGCCCCTTTGGCACTTAAGTCTCTGAGCATTCTTTTGGGATTCTGGTAAACCATTTGTCCCTTTTTAAAAAATGCTGCTGCTTTTGTTTAATGCTTGCCCTGCTTTGCGGTCGATCATTTCACCCCTTTTAATCCATTTTTGCCACTTTGGGTTAAACAGTTCACACAACTTCTGGTTCACCATTTCACATTTCGGAACTTTTATTCCCACCATTACTTTGGGCTTCTGGTTCATCATTTCACGCTGTTTTACAAATCTTTGCCGCTTCACTTTTAATCCACAAACCGTGGCTCGCTTTCGGGTGGGGGGGGGGGGTAGCGGGTTTGGGCCGGGCACTCGACATCCCGGTGTGCGACCGGGTTCGTTCTGGTACCGCTCGGTGCCCCTCGTCCTGCTCTTGCCGCGGAAGCAAACCAGACGACCGTCGGTCTCACGCCCGAGGGGAGAGGAGGCGGAAAGCGGTTTGCAGCCTTTCGCTGTACCTCCGGCGGGCAGCGCCGCACCTCCGAGTGCTCGGTACGTTCGCTGCACCTCGTCCGGCCGCACGCAGCGAGCCAAACCCGGAGGAAATCGGCTGTGCCTTCTCGAGATATGGGCCTCCGGGTGGGACGGACAAACCGGGGCCCCGAGCTCGCTTTCGGCGGCCCGGCACTCGACTTCCCGGGTGTCCGAACGTGATCCTTCCGGTACCCTTCGGTGCCCCTTGCCCGACTCTAGCTCCCGTGCTGAAGCGGAGTCGGTCGGCCTGACGGCCTGCCGAGTTAACCAGCGGAAAGCGGTCGTGCGCAGCCTTTCGCTTGCAGCTCCGGCGGGCAGCGCCGCACCTCCGGCTGCTCAGTGCCGTCCGCTGCTCCCCTTCCGGCTGCACGCAGCGAACCATACCCGGAGGAATCGGCCTCGGCCTTCCGGAGATATGGGCCTTGCGAGTGGGACCAATAAATCGGTGCACATTTCCGGCTCGGTTTCCGCCTCGGGCACTATCAGTTCACGCCGTCCGACCGACGTCGTTCTGGCACGGTTCCGTTGCTCCTTGATCCGGTCCAGCCACGGTAATCAGCCGAAGATGGTGGGGGGGGACACATTGCCCGCCGAGTTAGCCGGAGGAAATCGGCCTCGGACTTCCTCAGATATCAGCCTCCGGGTGGGACAGACAAACCGGGGACCCGAGCACGCTTTCGGCGGCCACGCTGGTCGACTTCCCGGTGTGCGACCGGGTTCGTTCCGGTACCGTTCGCTGCCCCTCGTCCTGCTCTAGCCGCGGAAACAAACCCGACGACCGTCGGTCTCACGCCCGCGGAGGGAGGTGGCGGAAAGTGGTTTGCAGCCTTTCGCTGTACCTCCGGCGGGGCAGCGCCCGACCTCCGAGTGCTCGGTACCGTCCGCTGCGCCTGGTCCGGCCGCACACAACGAGCCATACCCGGTGGAAATCGGCCTGTGCCTTCCAGAGATATGGGCCTCCGGGTGGGACGGACAAACCGGGGCCCCGTGCTCGCTTTCGGCGGCCCGCTAGTCGACTTCCGGTGTGCGACCGGGTTCCTTCCAGGTACCGTTCGCTGCCCCTCGTCCTGCTCTAGCCGCGGAAACAAACCCGACGACCGTCGGTCTCACGCCCGCGGAGAGGAGGCGGCGGAAAGTGGTTTGCAGCCTTTCGCTGTACCTCCGGCGGGCAGCGCCCGACCTCCGAGTGCTCGGTACCGTCCGCTGCGCCTGGTCCGGCCGACACACAACGAGCCATACCCGGTGGAAATCGGCCTGTGTCTTCCGGAGATATGGGCCTCCGGGTGGGACGGACAAACCGGGGCCCCGAGCGGTGGCACCCTGCTCGCTTTCGGCGGCCCGGCACTCGACTTCCCGGTGTGCGAACGTCATCGTTCCGGTACCCTTCGGTGCCCCTTGCCCCACTCTAGCTCCGGTGCTAAAGCGGAGTCGGTCGGTCTCACGGACGCCGAGTTAGCAGGCGGAAAGCGGTGCGCAGCCTTTCGCTGTCACTCCGGCGGGCAGCACCGCACCTCCGAGTGCTCGGTACCGAACGCTGCGCCGCCTCCTGCCGCACGCAACGAGCCATACCCGCAGAAATCGGCCTCGGCGTTCCGGAGTTATCCGCCTCCGAGTGGGCCTGACCAAGCGGGGTGAACTGGAAATCATTAACCAACGTACTTCCATGTTTTCACCCGCAAGGGCAGCACTCTCTTCTCCGTTTTAAACTGGGCCGACCCGGCTCCGTTTCGAGACCCGGCACTTCGACTTCCCGGTGTGCGACCGGGTTCGTTCCGGTACCGTTCGCTGCCCCTCGTCCTGCTCTAGCCGCGGAACTAAACCCGACGACCGTCGGTCTCACGCCCGCGGAGGGAGGCGGCGGAAAGTGGTTTGCAGGCCTTTCGCTGTACCTCCGGCGGGCAGCGCCCGACCTCCGAGTGCTCGGTACCGTCCGCTGCGCCTGGTCCGGCCGCACACAACGAGCCATACCCGGTGGAAATCGGCCTGTGCCTTCCGGAGATATGGGCCTCCGGGTGGGACGGACAAACCGGGGCCCCGAGCTCGCTTTCGGCGGCCCGCTAGTCGACTTCCCGGTGTGCGACCGGGTTCCTTCCAGTACCGTTCGCTGCCCCTCGTCCTGCTCTAGCCGCGGAACCAAACCCGACGACCGTCGGTCTCACGCCCGCGGAGGGAGGCGGCGGAAAGTGGTTTGCAGCCTTTCGCTGTACCTCGGCGGGCAGCGCCGGACCTCCGAGTGCTCGGTACCGTCCGCTGCGCCTGGTCCGGCCGCACGCAACGAGCCATACCCGGAGGAAATCGGCCTGTGCCTTCCGGAGATATTGGGCCTCCGGGTGGGACGGACAAACCGGGGCCCCGAGCGGTGGCACCCTGCTCGCTTTCAGCGGCCCGGCACTCGACTTCCCGGTATGCGAACGTGATCGTTCGGTACCCTTCGGTGCCCCTTGCCCCACTCTAGCTCCGGTGCTAAAGCGGAGTCGGTCGGTCTCACGGACGCCGAGTTACCAGGCGGAAAGCGGTGCGCAGCCTTTCGCTGTCACTCCGGCGGGCAGCACCGCATCTCCGAGTGCTCGGTACCGTACGCTGCGCCGCCTCCTGCCGCACGCAACGAGCCATACCCGGAGGAAATCGGCCTCGGCGTTCCGGAGTTATCCGCCTCCGAGTGGGCCTGACCAAGCGGGGTGAACTGGAAATCATTAACCAACGTACTTCCAGGTTTTCACCCGCAGAGGGGCAGCACTCTATTCTCCGTTTTAAATTGGGCTGACCCGGCTCCGTTTCGAGACCCGGCACTCGACTTCCCGGTGTGCGAACGTGATCGTTCCGGTACCCAACCGTGCCCCTTGCCCCACTCTAGCTCCGGCGGTAAAGCGAAGTCGGTCGGTCTCACGGACGCCGAGTTAGCAGGCGGAAAGCGGTGCGCAGCCTTTCGCTGTCACTCCGGCGGGCAGCATCGCACCTCCCAGTGCTCTGTACCGTACGCTGCGCCTCCTCCTGCCGCACGCAACGAGCCATACCCGGAGGAAATCGGCCTCGGCTTCCTGAGATATCAGCCTCCGAGTGGGCCCGAAGAGTCGGTGGCACCCTGCTCGCTTTCAGCGGCCCCGGCACTCGACTTCCCCGTGTGCGAACGTCATCCTTCCGGTACTCAACCGTGCCCCTTGCCCCACTCTAGCTCCGGCGATAAAGCGGAGTCGGTCGGTCTCACGGACGCCGAGTTACCAGGCGGAAAGCGGTGCGCAGCCTTTCGCTGTCACTCCGGCGGGCAGCACCGCACCTCCCAGTGCTCGGTACCGTACGCTGCGCCTCCTCCTGCCGCACGCAACGAGCCATACCCGGAGGAAATCGGCCTCGGCCTTCCTGAGATATCAGCCTCCAAACGGGCGTCACAAATCAGGGCACATGGTCAGCTGCAAAGCAGCGTCATTACAACCTCTCACTGCACCCACACGACATTCCGCTTGCCTGCCTGCCGCTGCCTACTCTCACCAGCGAAACAAAGTCAGGATAACACCCCAATGCAAGCAGCTCCCTTCCGGCCAACCAACCCACACCAATCCCCTTGCCTGCCTCCCACAAATTCCACCAGCCAGGCAAAGTCAAAATCAACCCACAATAAACGCACTCCACAACGGCCATCGACCGCTATACACCCCCTTGGGCGACTATTAAGCCCGAGAACACTAACTGTAACCAACCGCAGTGAAAAGTTGAAGTGG
>NW_027139348.1:22500-32500 GCF_035084215.1 Heptranchias perlo
CTCCCATGTCGGACGCGAGTCGCCAAATCGATCGGAAGAGAGTACCGATTCCTCTCAAAAAGTCTGCGTGCCCGTTATTATAAAAGCAGCCCACCGGCCGCGGTGCCTTGCCCACAAACACACTTGGTGTCTGGGGTGATTCAGAGCCGCCGCGGCTCGAAAGTGTCAACCTGTTTTAAAAGTCATCGCTATGCCGGCACAGGTGACTTTCAAGTTAAAGAGTTCTCTTTATTGGCTTTCAAAAAAATCTGCAAAGTGTCACAGAGATTTTGAGAAACTCTTTTTTTTCTTTATATTATTATAATATAATATAATGTGTATATGTTTTCGAAAAGCATCCACCAGCAATCCATGGTGAGCCTCTCTCTGCTGGCAAGCTCCTCCTGCCTGAGCCCGACGCTGTCGAGGCTCAACACGATTTCAGACTGACAAAGAGTTCGAAAATTGCCGCCTGATGTAGCTTTAAATGCTGACAGGTGACTTCCGAGTGCTCTTGTAAAGGTCTCCGCTTTGAAATTGAGAGCCTTTTGCCAAGTGTCACTTTTTCAGGCACTCTTAAAGTGCACCTGGGCTGTCAGAGAAAGCTCTGAAAATCGTGTTCTCGAAAATCTCCGGGTACCCGACCAATCCCTAGGTGCCCGAATGACAAGTGTCAATTCGGCAGGACGGCCTCCCACCTCCGGCCGCAGATGCGTCACTAAATCCCCGCAACGGGGGCTTTCTCATTTCGGCATAGGGGCTTCCGCGGCCAACTCATTAACCTGTGCTCGGACTTTTTGTGCCACAAGTGCAAGGGACCGTTTGCCGGCAGCTACTCGCACCCCCCCGCCCAGGGGGGGAATCCTCTGACCGGAGATCCGAAACGCCGGCCGAATCCATCCCCGTCGGACTTCCGAAGGGGTTCCCTCGACCGACTGACTTCCGAACTCCTTTCTGGGCTTAAACGGGTGGAATTCGGACCCTCTCGCAAGGGAGCCGAAGCCCGCCAGCCCCGGGAGGCCTCGGGGCCGCCGTTTTCAAGCCCGACCAAAAAACCCGAAAAATGGGGAAAAATGGGAAAAATTCCCACTCCAAAAGGCTTAAAAGTCGGTTGGGCGGCAGCCCGGGTCGGTCTCTGCAGACCTGGAGGCGCTGGACACAAGTCTGGTAAACAGGCTAAGTCTCGACATGCCACCTCTTACTATCCTGCAGGTACCCCGCCAATCCCCCCGGAACCGGCTGGCAATTGGCGAATCAGCGGGACGAATTTGAATTCGTGACCGACTTTCTGACACCGAATCGCCGCAAACGCGTTTCGATTTTTCGGCTTCGGTACCTCCCATCAGACTTTGACTGGCCATATCTCCGGACTCACGTGTCGCAGCCGGGACCTTCAGGCACCGTTCGACGCGTCTACCCCTGCCCCGTCGAATGGCGCCCCTCGCGGTGTGGTCCGATTTCCGCATTTTGGTCAGATTTGCCTCCAAAATTTTCAGATTGAGTTGACGAATGCCCCCTACGGGGTAACCTCTTGCCCTTTCGGACCTGGTCCCTGTGACTTAATTTCCGCCTTTTGCTCAATCGTTTCCCCATTTATAATTAATTTTAAAAATCTGGTTACTCAGTTCTGGTTTACCAGTTCCCTCTTCGGACTTAGTTTTTGGTTAATCATTTCCGGTTCACCAGTTCCCGTTTTGGACTTAGTCTCTGCGGGCCGTTTCTCATCTTTTGGTTCATCAGTTCCCCTCTTTTAATAATTTTTTGGCTGCTTTCGTTTGATCATTTCCCTGCCTTCTGGGTAACTTTTCCACCTTAGGACTTCATCGCCGCACATTGTTTTCGACTTCTGGTTGATCATTTCACCCCTTTTAATCATTTTTGTAACTTTTGGTTAACCATTTCACCCAGCTTCTGGTTAACCATTTCCCCTTTGGGACTTAGTCTGTGAGCATTCTTTTGGGATTCTGGTTAACCATTTGCCAATTTTTAAAAAATGTTGCCACTTTTGTTTAATGCTTTCTGGTCAACCTTTCCCTCTTTCAGACTTCACCGCGGCACATTGCTTCAGCCTCCTGGTTAATCATTTCACCCCTTTTAATCATTTTTGCAACTTTTGGTTAACCATTTCCCCCAGCTTCTGGTTAACCATTTCCCCTTTGGGACTTGGTCTCTGAGCATTCTTTTGGGATTCTGGTTAATCATTTGCCAATTTTTAAAAAATGTTGCCACTTTTGTTTAATGCTTTCTGGTCAACCTTTCCCTCTTTCAGACTTCACCGCGGCACATTGCTTCAGCCTCCTGGTTAATCATTTCACCCCTTTTAATCATTTTTGCAACTTTTGGTTAACCATTTCCCCCAGCTTCTGGTTAACCATTTCCCCTTTGGGACTTGGTCTCTGAGCATTCTTTTGGGATTCTGGTTAATCATTTGCCACTTTTTAAAAATGTTGCCACTTTTGTTTAATGCTTTCTGGTCAACCTTTCCCTCTTTCAGACTTCACCGCGGCACATTGCTTCAGCCTCCTGGTTAATCATTTCACCCCTTTTAATCATTTTTGCAACTTTTGGTTAACCATTTCCCCCAGCTTCTGGTTAACCATTTCCCCTTTGGGACTTAGTCTCTGAGCATTCTTTTGGGATTCTGGTTAATCATTTGCCAATTTTTTAAAAATGTTGCCACTTTTGTTTAATGCTTTCTGGTCAACCTTTCCCTCTTTCAGACTTCACCGCGGCACATTGCTTTAGCCTCCTGGTTAATCATTTCACCCCTTTTAATCATTTTTGCAACTTTTGGTTAACCATTTCCCCCAGCTTCTGGTTAACCATTTCCCCTTTGGGACTTAGTCTCTGAGCATTCTTTTGGGATTCTGGTTAATCATTTGCCACTTTTTTAAAAATGTTGCCGCTTTTGTTTAATGCTTTCCCTGCTTTGTGGTCAACCTTTTCCCCTTTAGGACTTCACCGCGGCACATTGCTTCAGCCTCCTGGTTAATCATTTCACCCCTTTTAATCATTTTTGCAACTTTTGGTTAACCATTTCCCCCAGCTTCTGGTTAACCATTTCCCCTTTGGGACTTGGTCTCTGAGCATTCTTTTGGGATTCTGGTTAATCATTTGCCACTTTTTAAAAAATGTTGCCGCTTTTGTTTAATGCTTTCCCTGCTTTCTGGTCAACCTTTTCCCCTTTAGGACTTCACCGCAGCACATTGCTTTAGCCTCCTGGTTAATCATTTCACCCCTTTTAATCATTTTTGCAACTTTTGGTTAACCATTTCCCCCAGCTTCTGGTTAACCATTTCCCCTTTGGGACTTAGTCTCTGAGCATTCTTTTGGGATTCTGGTTAACCATTTGCCAATTTTTTAAAATGTTGCCACTTTTGTTTAATGCTTTCTGGTCAACCTTTCCCTCTTTCAGACTTCACCGCCGCACATAATTTTCGACTTCTGGTTGATCATTTCACCCCTTTTAATCATTTTTGCAACTTTTGGTTAACCATTTCCCCCAGCTTCTGGTTAACCATTTCCCCTTTGGGACTTAGTCCCTGAGCATTCTTTTGGGATTCTGGTTAATCATTTGCCACTTTTTTAAAAATTTTGCCGCTTTTGTTTAATCGTTTCCCTGCTATGTGGTCAACCTTTTCCCCTTTCAGACTTCATCGCCGCGCATTGTTGTCGACTTCTGGTTAATCATTTTTCCCCTTTAAATCTTTTTTTGCCACTTTTGGTTAACCATTTCACCCAGCTTCTGGTTAACCATTTGCCCCATTTTACTGAATTTTTCCGCTTTGGTTTAATCATTTCCCTGCTTTCTTGTCAACCTTTTCCCCTTTTGGACTTCGCCGCCGCACTTTGCTTTTGCCTTCTGGTTAAACATTTCTCCCCTTTTAATCCTTTTTCCCACTTTTGGTTCACCAGTTCACCCAGCTTCTGGTTCACCATTTCCCCTTTGGGACTTAAGTCTCTGAGCATTCTTTTGGGATTCTGGTTAACCATTTGCCACTTTTTAAAAAATGTTGCTGCTTTTGTTTAATGCTTTCCCTGCTTTCTGGTCAACCTTTTCCTCTTTCCGACTTCATCGCCGCACCTTGTTTACGACATCCGGTTAAACATTTCTCCCCTTTCAATCCTTTTTGCCACTTTTGGTTAAGCAGTTCAACCAGCTTCTGGTTAACCATTTGCCCCTTCTTACTGAATTTTTCTGCTTTTGTTTAATCATTTCCCTGCTTTATGGTCAACCTTTTCCCCTTTAGGACTTCGCCGCCGCACTTTGCTTTCGCCTTCTGGTTAATCATTTCACAACATTTTAATCCTTTTTCCCACTTTTGGTTAAACAGTTCACCCAGCTTCTGGTTAACCATTTGCCCCTTTGGGACTTAAGTCTCTGAGCATTATTTTGGGATTCTGGTTAACCATTTGCCACTTTTTAAAAAATGTTGCCGCTTTTGTTTAATCGTTTCCCTGCTTTCTGGTCAACCTTTTCTCCTTTAGGACTTCGCCGCCGCACTTTGCTTTCGCCTTCTGGTTAATCATTTCACCCCTTTTAATCCTTTTTCCCACTTTTGGTTAAACAGTTCACCCAGCTTCTGGTTAACCATTTGCCCCTTTGGGACTTAAGTCTCTGAGCATTCTTTTGGGATTCTGGTTCACCATTTGTCCCTTTTTAAAAGATATTGCTGCTTCTGTTTAATCCTTTCCCTGCTTTGCGGTCAACCTTTTCCTCTTTCAGACTTCATCGCCGCGCATTGTTTTCGACATCTGGTTCAACATTTCTCCCCTTTTAATCCTCTTTCCCACTTTTGGTTAAGCAGTTCACCCAACTTCTGGTTAACCATTTGCCCCTTTTTACTGAATTTTTCTGCTTTGGTTTAATCATTTCCCTGCTTTATGGTCAACCTTTTCCCCTTTAGGACTTTGACGCGGCACATTGCTTTCGCCTTCTGGTTAATCATTTCACCCCTTTTAATCCTTTTTCCCACTTTTGGTTAAACAGTTCACCCAGCTACTGGTTAACCATTTCCCCTTTGGCACTTAAGTCTCTGAGCATTCTTTTGGGATTCTGGTAAACCATTTGTCCCTTTTTAAAAAATGCTGCTGCTTTTGTTTAATGCTTGCCCTGCTTTGCGGTCGATCATTTCACCCCTTTTAATCCATTTTTGCCACTTTGGGTTAAACAGTTCACACAACTTCTGGTTCACCATTTCACATTTCGGAACTTTTATTCCCACCATTACTTTGGGCTTCTGGTTCATCATTTCACGCTGTTTTACAAATCTTTGCCGCTTCACTTTTAATCCACAAACCGTGGCTCGCTTTCGGGTGGGGGGGGGGGGTAGCGGGTTTGGGCCGGGCACTCGACATCCCGGTGTGCGACCGGGTTCGTTCTGGTACCGCTCGGTGCCCCTCGTCCTGCTCTTGCCGCGGAAGCAAACCAGACGACCGTCGGTCTCACGCCCGAGGGGAGAGGAGGCGGAAAGCGGTTTGCAGCCTTTCGCTGTACCTCCGGCGGGCAGCGCCGCACCTCCGAGTGCTCGGTACCGTTCGCTGCGCCTCGTCCGGCCGCACGCAGCGAGCCAAACCCGGAGGAAATCGGCCTGTGCCTTCTCGAGATATGGGCCTCCGGGTGGGACGGACAAACCGGGGCCCCGAGCTCGCTTTCGGCGGCCCGGCACTCGACTTCCCGGTGTCCGAACGTGATCCTTCCGGTACCCTTCGGTGCCCCTTGCCCGACTCCAGCTCCCGTGCTGAAGCGGAGTCGGTCGGCCTGACGGCCGCCGAGTTAGCCAGCGGAAAGCGGTGCGCAGCCTTTCGCTTGCAGCTCCGGCGGGCAGCGCCGCACCTCCGGCTGCTCAGTGCCGTCCGCTGCTCCCCTTCCGGCTGCACGCAGCGAACCATACCCGGAGGAAATCGGCCTCGGCCTTCCGGAGATATGGGCCTGCGAGTGGGACCAATAAATCGGTGCACATTTCCGGCTCGGTTTCCGGCCTCGGCACTATCAGTTCACGCCGTCCGACCGACGTCGTTCTGGCACGGTTCCGTTGCTCCTTGATCCGGTCCAGCCACGGTAATCAGCCGAAGATGGTGGGGGGGGGACACATTGCCCGCCGAGTTAGCCGGAGGAAATCGGCCTCGGACTTCCTCAGATATCAGCCTCCGGGTGGGACAGACAAACCGGGGACCCGAGCACGCTTTCGGCGGCCCGCTGGTCGACTTCCCGGTGTGCGACCGGGTTCGTTCCGGTACCGTTCGCTGCCCCTCGTCCTGCTCTAGCCGCGGAGACAAACCCGACGACCGTCGGTCTCACGCCCGCGGAGGGAGGTGGCGGAAAGTGGTTTGCAGCCTTTCGCTGTACCTCCGGCGGGCAGCGCCCGACCTCCGAGTGCTCGGTACCGTCCGCTGCGCCTGGTCCTGCCGCACACAACGAGCCATACCCGGTGGAAATCGGCCTGTGCCTTCCAGAGATATGGGCCTCCGGGTGGGACGGACAAACCGGGGCCCCGTGCTCGCTTTCGGCGGCCCGCTAGTCGACTTCCCGGTGTGCGACCGGGTTCCTTCCGGTACCGTTCGCTGCCCCTCGTCCTGCTCTAGCCGCGGAAACAAACCCGACGACCGTCGGTCTCACGCCCGCGGAGGGAGGCGGCGGAAAGTGGTTTGCAGCCTTTCGCTGTACCTCCGGCGGGCAGCGCCCGACCTCCGAGTGCTCGGTACCGTCCGCTGCGCCTGGTCCGGCCGCACGCAACGAGCCATACCCGGAGGAAATCGGCCTGTGCCTTCCGGAGATATGGGCCTCCGGGTGGGACGGACAAACCGGGGCCCCGAGCGGTGGCACCCTGCTCGCTTTCGGCGGCCCGGCACTCGACTTCCCGGTGTGCGAACGTCATCGTTCCGGTACCCTTCGGTGCCCCTTGCCCCACTCTAGCTCCGGTGCTAAAGCGGAGTCGGTCGGTCTCACGGACGCCGAGTTAGCAGGCGGAAAGGGGTGCGCAGCCTTTCGCTGTCACTCCGGCGGGCAGCACCGCACCTCCGAGTGCTCGGTACCGAACGCTGCGCCTCCTCCTGCCGCACGCAACGAGCCATACCCGGAGGAAATCGGCCTCGGCGTTCCGGAGTTATCCGCCTCCGAGTGGGCCTGACCAAGCGGGGTGAACTGGAAATCATTAACCAACGTACTTCCATGTTTTCACCCGCAGAGGGCAGCACTCTCTTCTCCGTTTTAAACTGGGCCGACCCGGCTCCGTTTCGAGACCCGGCACTCGACTTCCCGGTGTGCGACCGGGTTCGTTCCGGTACCGTTCGCTGCCCCTCGTCCTGCTCTAGCCGCGGAACTAAACCCGACGACCGTCGGTCTCACGCCCGCGGAGGGAGGCGGCGGAAAGTGGTTTGCAGCCTTTCGCTGTACCTCCGGCGGGCAGCGCCCGACCTCCGAGTGCTCGGTACCGTCCGCTGCGCCTGGTCCGGCCGCACACAACGAGCCATACCCGGAGGAAATCGGCCTGTGCCTTCCGGAGATATGGGCCTCCGGGTGGGACGGACAAACCGGGGCCCCGAGCGGTGGCACCCTGCTCGCTTTCGGCGGCCCGGCACTCGACTTCCCGGTGTGCGAACGTCATCGTTCCGGTACCCTTCGGTGCCCCTTGCCCCACTCTAGCTCCGGTGCTAAAGCGGAGTCGGTCGGTCTCACGGACGCCGAGTTAGCAGGCGGAAAGGGGTGCGCAGCCTTTCGCTGTCACTCCGGCGGGCAGCACCGCACCTCCGAGTGCTCGGTACCGAACGCTGCGCCTCCTCCTGCCGCACGCAACGAGCCATACCCGGAGGAAATCGGCCTCGGCGTTCCGGAGTTATCCGCCTCCGAGTGGGCCTGACCAAGCGGGGTGAACTGGAAATCATTAACCAACGTACTTCCATGTTTTCACCCGCAGAGGGCAGCACTCTCTTCTCCGTTTTAAACTGGGCCGACCCGGCTCCGTTTCGAGACCCGGCACTCGACTTCCCGGTGTGCGACCGGGTTCGTTCCGGTACCGTTCGCTGCCCCTCGTCCTGCTCTAGCCGCGGAACTAAACCCGACGACCGTCGGTCTCACGCCCGCGGAGGGAGGCGGCGGAAAGTGGTTTGCAGCCTTTCGCTGTACCTCCGGCGGGCAGCGCCCGACCTCCGAGTGCTCGGTACCGTCCGCTGCGCCTGGTCCGGCCGCACACAACGAGCCATACCCGGTGGAAATCGGCCTGTGCCTTCCGGAGATATGGGCCTCCGGGTGGGACGGACAAACCGGGGCCCCGAGCTCGCTTTCGGCGGCCCGCTAGTCGACTTCCCGGTGTGCGAACGTCATCCTTCCGGTACTCAACCGTGCCCCTTGCCCCACTCTAGCTCCGGCGGTAAAGCGGAGTCGGTCGGTCTCACGGACGCCGAGTTAGCAGGCGGAAAGCGGTGCGCAGCCTTTCGCTGTCACTCCGGCGGGCAGCATCGCACCTCCCAGTGCTCGGTACCGTCCGCTGCGCCTGGTCCGGCCGCACACAACGAGCCATACCCGGAGGAAATCGGCCTGTGCCTTCCGGAGATATGGGCCTCCGGGTGGGACGGACAAACCGGGGCCCCGAGCGGTGGCACCCTGCTCGCTTTCAGCGGCCCGTCACTCGACTTCCCGGTATGCGAACGTGATCGTTCCGGTACCCTTCGGTGCCCCTTGCCCCACTCTAGCTCCGGTGCTAAAGCGGAGTCGGTCGGTCTCACGGACGCCGAGTTACCAGGCGGAAAGCGGTGCGCAGCCTTTCGCTGTCACTCCGGCGGGCAGCACCGCATCTCCGAGTGCTCGGTACCGTACGCTGCGCCGCCTCCTGCCGCACGCAACGAGCCATACCCGGAGGAAATCGGCCTCGGCGTTCCGGAGTTATCCGCCTCCGAGTGGGCCTGACCAAGCGGGGTGAACTGGAAATCATTAACCAACGTACTTCCAGGTTTTCACCCGCAGAGGGCAGCACTCTATTCTCCGTTTTAAATTGGGCCGACCCGGCTCCGTTTCGAGACCCGGCACTCGACTTCCCGGTGTGCGAACGTGATCGTTCCGGTACCCAACCGTGCCCCTTGCCCCACTCTAGCTCCGGCGGTAAAGCGAAGTCGGTCGGTCTCACGGACGCCGAGTTAGCAGGCGGAAAGCGGTGCGCAGCCTTTCGCTGTCACTCCGGCGGGCAGCATCGCACCTCCCAGTGCTCGGTACCGTACGCTGCGCCTCCTCCTGCCGCACGCAACGAGCCATACCCGGAGGAAATCGGCCTCGGCCTTCCTGAGATATCAGCCTCCGAGTGGGCCCGAAGAGTCGGTGGCACCCTGCTCGCTTTCAGCGGCCCGGCACTCGACTTCCCCGTGTGCGAACGTCATCCTTCCGGTACTCAACCGTGCCCCTTGCCCCACTCTAGCTCCGGCGATAAAGCGGAGTCGGTCGGTCTCACGGACGCCGAGTTACCAGGCGGAAAGCGGTGCGCAGCCTTTCGCTGTCACTCCGGCGGGCAGCACCGCACCTCCCAGTGCTCGGTACCGTACGCTGCGCCTCCTCCTGCCGCACGCAACGAGCCATACCCGGAGGAAATCGGCCTCGGCCTTCCTGAGATATCAGCCTCCAAACGGGCGTCACAAATCAGGGCACATGGTCAGCTGCAAAGCAGCGTCATTACAACCTCTCACTGCACCCCACACGACATTCCGCTTGCCTGCCTGCCGCTGCCTACTCTCACCAGCGAAACAAAGTCAGGATAACACCCCAATGCAAGCAGCTCCCTTCCGGCCAACCAACCCACACCAATCCCCTTGCCTGCCTCCCACAAATTCCACCAGCCAGGCAAAGTCAAAATCAACCCACAATAAACGCACTCCACAACGGCCATCGACCGCTATACACCCCCTTGGGCGACTATTAAGCCCGAGAACACTAACTGTAACCAACCGCAGTGAAAAGTTGAAGTGGCAACTCATTAACCAAATTTATATTTGGCAACTGATTAACCAACTTTACATTTGGCAACTCATTAACCAA
>NW_027139348.1:42500-52500 GCF_035084215.1 Heptranchias perlo
GCCAGCGGGTGAACAGGAGAGTCGTGCCGACAAAACCCACTGACTTTTAAAACTGTCCGTCTGCCACTTGGGACAGAGAGAGGAACCTGACGAGCCTGAACACCAGCCTTGGCTGGACCGCTCGGGCCCTCCCATGTCGGACGCGAGTCGCCAAATCGATCGGAAGAGAGTACCGATTCCTCTCAAAAAGTCTGCGTGCCCGTTATTATAAAAGCAGCCCACCGGCCGCGGTGCCTTGCCCACAAACACACTTGGTGTCTGGGGTGATTCAGAGCCGCCGCGGCTCGAAAGTGTCAACCTGTTTTAAAAGTCATCGCTATGCCGGCACAGGTGACTTTCAAGTTAAAGAGTTCTCTTTATTGGCTTTCAAAAAAATCTGCAAAGTGTCACAGAGATTTTGAGAAACTCTTTTTTTTCTTTATATTATTATAATATAATATAATGTGTATATGTTTTCGAAAAGCATCCACCAGCAATCCATGGTGAGCCTCTCTCTGCTGGCAAGCTCCTCCTGCCTGAGCCCGACGCTGTCGAGGCTCAACACGATTTCAGACTGACAAAGAGTTCGAAAATTGCCGCCTGATGTAGCTTTAAATGCTGACAGGTGACTTCCGAGTGCTCTTGTAAAGGTCTCCGCTTTGAAATTGAGAGCCTTTTGCCAAGTGTCACTTTTTCAGGCACTCTTAAAGTGCACCTGGGCTGTCAGAGAAAGCTCTGAAAATCGTGTTCTCGAAAATCTCCGGGTACCCGACCAATCCCTAGGTGCCCGAATGACAAGTGTCAATTCGGCAGGACGGCCTCCCACCTCCGGCCGCAGATGCGTCACTAAATCCCCGCAACGGGGGCTTTCTCATTTCGGCATAGGGGCTTCCGCGGCCAACTCATTAACCTGTGCTCGGACTTTTTGTGCCACAAGTGCAAGGGACCGTTTGCCGGCAGCTACTCGCACCCCCCCGCCCAGGGGGGGAATCCTCTGACCGGAGATCCGAAACGCCGGCCGAATCCATCCCCGTCGGACTTCCGAAGGGGTTCCCTCGACCGACTGACTTCCGAACTCCTTTCTGGGCTTAAACGGGTGGAATTCGGACCCTCTCGCAAGGGAGCCGAAGCCCGCCAGCCCCGGGAGGCCTCGGGGCCGCCGTTTTCAAGCCCGACCAAAAAACCCGAAAAATGGGGAAAAATGGGAAAAATTCCCACTCCCAAAAGGCTTAAAAGTCGGTTGGGCGGCAGCCCGGGTCGGTCTCTGCAGACCTGGAGGCGCTGGACACAAGTCTGGTAAACAGGCTAAGTCTCGACATGCCACCTCTTACTATCCTGCAGGTACCCCGCCAATCCCCCCGGAACCGGCTGGCAATTGGCGAATCAGCGGGACGAATTTGAATTCGTGACCGACTTTCTGACACCGAATCGCCGCAAACGCGTTTCGATTTTTCGGCTTCGGTACCTCCCATCAGACTTTGACTGGCCATATCTCCGGACTCACGTGTCGCAGCCGGGACCTTCAGGCACCGTTCGACGCGTCTACCCCTGCCCCGTCGAATGGCGCCCCTCGCGGTGTGGTCCGATTTCCGCATTTTGGTCAGATTTGCCTCCAAAATTTTCAGATTGAGTTGACGAATGCCCCCTACGGGGTAACCTCTTGCCCTTTCGGACCTGGTCCCTGTGACTTAATTTCCGCCTTTTGCTCAATCGTTTCCCCATTTATAATTAATTTTAAAAATCTGGTTACTCAGTTCTGGTTTACCAGTTCCCTCTTCGGACTTAGTTTTTGGTTAATCATTTCCGGTTCACCAGTTCCCGTTTTGGACTTAGTCTCTGCGGGCCGTTTCTCATCTTTTGGTTCATCAGTTCCCCTCTTTTAATAATTTTTTGGCTGCTTTCGTTTGATCATTTCCCTGCCTTCTGGGTAACTTTTCCACCTTAGGACTTCATCGCCGCACATTGTTTTCGACTTCTGGTTGATCATTTCACCCCTTTTAATCATTTTTGTAACTTTTGGTTAACCATTTCACCCAGCTTCTGGTTAACCATTTCCCCTTTGGGACTTAGTCTGTGAGCATTCTTTTGGGATTCTGGTTAACCATTTGCCAATTTTTAAAAAATGTTGCCACTTTTGTTT
The DNA here is from genome assembly GCF_035084215.1 of Heptranchias perlo. Taxonomy (NCBI): domain Eukaryota; kingdom Metazoa; phylum Chordata; class Chondrichthyes; order Hexanchiformes; family Hexanchidae; genus Heptranchias; species Heptranchias perlo. The sequence continues at coordinate 44,620 of NW_027139348.1, forward strand.
AATGCTTTCTGGTCAACCTTTCCCTCTTTCAGACTTCACCGCGGCACATTGCTTCAGCCTCCTGGTTAATCATTTCACCCCTTTTAATCATTTTTGCAACTTTTGGTTAACCATTTCCCCCAGCTTCTGGTTAACCATTTCCCCTTTGGGACTTGGTCTCTGAGCATTCTTTTGGGATTCTGGTTAATCATTTGCCAATTTTTAAAAAATGTTGCCACTTTTGTTTAATGCTTTCTGGTCAACCTTTCCCTCTTTCAGACTTCACCGCGGCACATTGCTTCAGCCTCCTGGTTAATCATTTCACCCCTTTTAATCATTTTTGCAACTTTTGGTTAACCATTTCCCCCAGCTTCTGGTTAACCATTTCCCCTTTGGGACTTGGTCTCTGAGCATTCTTTTGGGATTCTGGTTAATCATTTGCCACTTTTTTAAAAATGTTGCCACTTTTGTTTAATGCTTTCTGGTCAACCTTTCCCTCTTTCAGACTTCACCGCGGCACATTGCTTCAGCCTCCTGGTTAATCATTTCACCCCTTTTAATCATTTTTGCAACTTTTGGTTAACCATTTCCCCCAGCTTCTGGTTAACCATTTCCCCTTTGGGACTTAGTCTCTGAGCATTCTTTTGGGATTCTGGTTAATCATTTGCCAATTTTTTAAAAATGTTGCCACTTTTGTTTAATGCTTTCTGGTCAACCTTTCCCTCTTTCAGACTTCACCGCGGCACATTGCTTTAGCCTCCTGGTTAATCATTTCACCCCTTTTAATCATTTTTGCAACTTTTGGTTAACCATTTCCCCCAGCTTCTGGTTAACCATTTCCCCTTTGGGACTTAGTCTCTGAGCATTCTTTTGGGATTCTGGTTAATCATTTGCCACTTTTTTAAAAATGTTGCCGCTTTTGTTTAATGCTTTCCCTGCTTTGTGGTCAACCTTTTCCCCTTTAGGACTTCACCGCGGCACATTGCTTCAGCCTCCTGGTTAATCATTTCACCCCTTTTAATCATTTTTGCAACTTTTGGTTAACCATTTCCCCCAGCTTCTGGTTAACCATTTCCCCTTTGGGACTTGGTCTCTGAGCATTCTTTTGGGATTCTGGTTAATCATTTGCCACTTTTTAAAAAATGTTGCCGCTTTTGTTTAATGCTTTCCCTGCTTTCTGGTCAACCTTTTCCCCTTTAGGACTTCACCGCAGCACATTGCTTTAGCCTCCTGGTTAATCATTTCACCCCTTTTAATCATTTTTGCAACTTTTGGTTAACCATTTCCCCCAGCTTCTGGTTAACCATTTCCCCTTTGGGACTTAGTCTCTGAGCATTCTTTTGGGATTCTGGTTAACCATTTGCCAATTTTTTTAAAATGTTGCCACTTTTGTTTAATGCTTTCTGGTCAACCTTTCCCTCTTTCAGACTTCACCGCCGCACATAATTTTCGACTTCTGGTTGATCATTTCACCCCTTTTAATCATTTTTGCAACTTTTGGTTAACCATTTCCCCCAGCTTCTGGTTAACCATTTCCCCTTTGGGACTTAGTCCCTGAGCATTCTTTTGGGATTCTGGTTAATCATTTGCCACTTTTTTAAAAATTTTGCCGCTTTTGTTTAATCGTTTCCCTGCTATGTGGTCAACCTTTTCCCCTTTCAGACTTCATCGCCGCGCATTGTTGTCGACTTCTGGTTAATCATTTTTCCCCTTTAAATCTTTTTTTGCCACTTTTGGTTAACCATTTCACCCAGCTTCTGGTTAACCATTTGCCCCATTTTACTGAATTTTTCCGCTTTGGTTTAATCATTTCCCTGCTTTCTTGTCAACCTTTTCCCCTTTTGGACTTCGCCGCCGCACTTTGCTTTTGCCTTCTGGTTAAACATTTCTCCCCTTTTAATCCTTTTTCCCACTTTTGGTTCACCAGTTCACCCAGCTTCTGGTTCACCATTTCCCCTTTGGGACTTAAGTCTCTGAGCATTCTTTTGGGATTCTGGTTAACCATTTGCCACTTTTTAAAAAATGTTGCTGCTTTTGTTTAATGCTTTCCCTGCTTTCTGGTCAACCTTTTCCTCTTTCCGACTTCATCGCCGCACCTTGTTTACGACATCCGGTTAAACATTTCTCCCCTTTCAATCCTTTTTGCCACTTTTGGTTAAGCAGTTCAACCAGCTTCTGGTTAACCATTTGCCCCTTCTTACTGAATTTTTCTGCTTTTGTTTAATCATTTCCCTGCTTTATGGTCAACCTTTTCCCCTTTAGGACTTCGCCGCCGCACTTTGCTTTCGCCTTCTGGTTAATCATTTCACAACATTTTAATCCTTTTTCCCACTTTTGGTTAAACAGTTCACCCAGCTTCTGGTTAACCATTTGCCCCTTTGGGACTTAAGTCTCTGAGCATTATTTTGGGATTCTGGTTAACCATTTGCCACTTTTTAAAAAATGTTGCCAGCTTTTGTTTAATCGTTTCCCTGCTTTCTGGTCAACCTTTTCTCCTTTAGGACTTCGCCGCCGCACTTTGCTTTCGCCTTCTGGTTAATCATTTCACCCCTTTTAATCCTTTTTCCCACTTTTGGTTAAACAGTTCACCCAGCTTCTGGTTAACCATTTGCCCCTTTGGGACTTAAGTCTCTGAGCATTCTTTTGGGATTCTGGTTCACCATTTGTCCCTTTTTAAAAGATATTGCTGCTTCTGTTTAATCCTTTCCCTGCTTTGCGGTCAACCTTTTCCTCTTTCAGACTTCATCGCCGCGCATTGTTTTCGACATCTGGTTCAACATTTCTCCCCTTTTAATCCTCTTTCCCACTTTTGGTTAAGCAGTTCACCCAACTTCTGGTTAACCATTTGCCCCTTTTTACTGAATTTTTCTGCTTTGGTTTAATCATTTCCCTGCTTTATGGTCAACCTTTTCCCCTTTAGGACTTTGACGCGGCACATTGCTTTCGCCTTCTGGTTAATCATTTCACCCCTTTTAATCCTTTTTCCCACTTTTGGTTAAACAGTTCACCCAGCTACTGGTTAACCATTTCCCCTTTGGCACTTAAGTCTCTGAGCATTCTTTTGGGATTCTGGTAAACCATTTGTCCCTTTTTAAAAAATGCTGCAGCTTTTGTTTAATGCTTGCCCTGCTTTGCGGTCGATCATTTCACCCCTTTTAATCCATTTTTGCCACTTTGGGTTAAACAGTTCACACAACTTCTGGTTCACCATTTCACATTTCGGAACTTTTATTCCCACCATTACTTTGGGCTTCTGGTTCATCATTTCACGCTGTTTTACAAATCTTTGCCGCTTCACTTTTAATCCACAAACCGTGGCTCGCTTTCGGGTGGGGGGGGGGTAGCGGGTTTGGGCCGGGCACTCGACATCCCGGTGTGCGACCGGGTTCGTTCTGGTACCGCTCGGTGCCCCTCGTCCTGCTCTTGCCGCGGAAGCAAACCAGACGACCGTCGGTCTCACGCCCGAGGGGAGAGGAGGCGGAAAGCGGTTTGCAGCCTTTCGCTGTACCTCCGGCGGGCAGCGCCGCACCTCCGAGTGCTCGGTACCGTTCGCTGCGCCTCGTCCGGCCGCACGCAGCGAGCCAAACCCGGAGGAAATCGGCCTGTGCCTTCTCGAGATATGGGCCTCCGGGTGGGACGGACAAACCGGGGCCCCGAGCTCGCTTTCGGCGGCCCGGCACTCGACTTCCCGGTGTCCGAACGTGATCCTTCCGGTACCCTTCGGTGCCCCTTGCCCGACTCCAGCTCCCGTGCTGAAGCGGAGTCGGTCGGCCTGACGGCCGCCGAGTTAGCCAGCGGAAAGCGGTGCGCAGCCTTTCGCTTGCAGCTCCGGCGGGCAGCGCCGCACCTCCGGCTGCTCAGTGCCGTCCGCTGCTCCCCTTCCGGCTGCACGCAGCGAACCATACCCGGAGGAAATCGGCCTCGGCCTTCCGGAGATATGGGCCTGCGAGTGGGACCAATAAATCGGTGCACATTTCCGGCTCGGTTTCCGGCCTCGGCACTATCAGTTCACGCCGTCCGACCGACGTCGTTCTGGCACGGTTCCGTTGCTCCTTGATCCGGTCCAGCCACGGTAATCAGCCGAAGATGGTGGGGGGGGGACACATTGCCCGCCGAGTTAGCCGGAGGAAATCGGCCTCGGACTTCCTCAGATATCAGCCTCCGGGTGGGACAGACAAACCGGGGACCCGAGCACGCTTTCGGCGGCCCGCTGGTCGACTTCCCGGTGTGCGACCGGGTTCGTTCCGGTACCGTTCGCTGCCCCTCGTCCTGCTCTAGCCGCGGAGACAAACCCGACGACCGTCGGTCTCACGCCCGCGGAGGGAGGTGGCGGAAAGTGGTTTGCAGCCTTTCGCTGTACCTCCGGCGGGCAGCGCCCGACCTCCGAGTGCTCGGTACCGTCCGCTGCGCCTGGTCCTGCCGCACACAACGAGCCATACCCGGTGGAAATCGGCCTGTGCCTTCCAGAGATATGGGCCTCCGGGTGGGACGGACAAACCGGGGCCCCGTGCTCGCTTTCGGCGGCCCGCTAGTCGACTTCCCGGTGTGCGACCGGGTTCCTTCCGGTACCGTTCGCTGCCCCTCGTCCTGCTCTAGCCGCGGAAACAAACCCGACGACCGTCGGTCTCACGCCCGCGGAGGGAGGCGGCGGAAAGTGGTTTGCAGCCTTTCGCTGTACCTCCGGCGGGCAGCGCCCGACCTCCGAGTGCTCGGTACCGTCCGCTGCGCCTGGTCCGGCCGCACGCAACGAGCCATACCCGGAGGAAATCGGCCTGTGCCTTCCGGAGATATGGGCCTCCGGGTGGGACGGACAAACCGGGGCCCCGAGCGGTGGCACCCTGCTCGCTTTCGGCGGCCCGGCACTCGACTTCCCGGTGTGCGAACGTCATCGTTCCGGTACCCTTCGGTGCCCCTTGCCCCACTCTAGCTCCGGTGCTAAAGCGGAGTCGGTCGGTCTCACGGACGCCGAGTTAGCAGGCGGAAAGGGGTGCGCAGCCTTTCGCTGTCACTCCGGCGGGCAGCACCGCACCTCCGAGTGCTCGGTACCGAACGCTGCGCCTCCTCCTGCCGCACGCAACGAGCCATACCCGGAGGAAATCGGCCTCGGCGTTCCGGAGTTATCCGCCTCCGAGTGGGCCTGACCAAGCGGGGTGAACTGGAAATCATTAACCAACGTACTTCCATGTTTTCACCCGCAGAGGGCAGCACTCTCTTCTCCGTTTTAAACTGGGCCGACCCGGCTCCGTTTCGAGACCCGGCACTCGACTTCCCGGTGTGCGACCGGGTTCGTTCCGGTACCGTTCGCTGCCCCTCGTCCTGCTCTAGCCGCGGAACTAAACCCGACGACCGTCGGTCTCACGCCCGCGGAGGGAGGCGGCGGAAAGTGGTTTGCAGCCTTTCGCTGTACCTCCGGCGGGCAGCGCCCGACCTCCGAGTGCTCGGTACCGTCCGCTGCGCCTGGTCCGGCCGCACACAACGAGCCATACCCGGAGGAAATCGGCCTGTGCCTTCCGGAGATATGGGCCTCCGGGTGGGACGGACAAACCGGGGCCCCGAGCGGTGGCACCCTGCTCGCTTTCGGCGGCCCGGCACTCGACTTCCCGGTGTGCGAACGTCATCGTTCCGGTACCCTTCGGTGCCCCTTGCCCCACTCTAGCTCCGGTGCTAAAGCGGAGTCGGTCGGTCTCACGGACGCCGAGTTAGCAGGCGGAAAGGGGTGCGCAGCCTTTCGCTGTCACTCCGGCGGGCAGCACCGCACCTCCGAGTGCTCGGTACCGAACGCTGCGCCTCCTCCTGCCGCACGCAACGAGCCATACCCGGAGGAAATCGGCCTCGGCGTTCCGGAGTTATCCGCCTCCGAGTGGGCCTGACCAAGCGGGGTGAACTGGAAATCATTAACCAACGTACTTCCATGTTTTCACCCGCAGAGGGCAGCACTCTCTTCTCCGTTTTAAACTGGGCCGACCCGGCTCCGTTTCGAGACCCGGCACTCGACTTCCCGGTGTGCGACCGGGTTCGTTCCGGTACCGTTCGCTGCCCCTCGTCCTGCTCTAGCCGCGGAACTAAACCCGACGACCGTCGGTCTCACGCCCGCGGAGGGAGGCGGCGGAAAGTGGTTTGCAGCCTTTCGCTGTACCTCCGGCGGGCAGCGCCCGACCTCCGAGTGCTCGGTACCGTCCGCTGCGCCTGGTCCGGCCGCACACAACGAGCCATACCCGGTGGAAATCGGCCTGTGCCTTCCGGAGATATGGGCCTCCGGGTGGGACGGACAAACCGGGGCCCCGAGCTCGCTTTCGGCGGCCCGCTAGTCGACTTCCCGGTGTGCGAACGTCATCCTTCCGGTACTCAACCGTGCCCCTTGCCCCACTCTAGCTCCGGCGGTAAAGCGGAGTCGGTCGGTCTCACGGACGCCGAGTTAGCAGGCGGAAAGCGGTGCGCAGCCTTTCGCTGTCACTCCGGCGGGCAGCATCGCACCTCCCAGTGCTCGGTACCGTCCGCTGCGCCTGGTCCGGCCGCACACAACGAGCCATACCCGGAGGAAATCGGCCTGTGCCTTCCGGAGATATGGGCCTCCGGGTGGGACGGACAAACCGGGGCCCCGAGCGGTGGCACCCTGCTCGCTTTCAGCGGCCCGTCACTCGACTTCCCGGTATGCGAACGTGATCGTTCCGGTACCCTTCGGTGCCCCTTGCCCCACTCTAGCTCCGGTGCTAAAGCGGAGTCGGTCGGTCTCACGGACGCCGAGTTACCAGGCGGAAAGCGGTGCGCAGCCTTTCGCTGTCACTCCGGCGGGCAGCACCGCATCTCCGAGTGCTCGGTACCGTACGCTGCGCCGCCTCCTGCCGCACGCAACGAGCCATACCCGGAGGAAATCGGCCTCGGCGTTCCGGAGTTATCCGCCTCCGAGTGGGCCTGACCAAGCGGGGTGAACTGGAAATCATTAACCAACGTACTTCCAGGTTTTCACCCGCAGAGGGCAGCACTCTATTCTCCGTTTTAAATTGGGCCGACCCGGCTCCGTTTCGAGACCCGGCACTCGACTTCCCGGTGTGCGAACGTGATCGTTCCGGTACCCAACCGTGCCCCTTGCCCCACTCTAGCTCCGGCGGTAAAGCGAAGTCGGTCGGTCTCACGGACGCCGAGTTAGCAGGCGGAAAGCGGTGCGCAGCCTTTCGCTGTCACTCCGGCGGGCAGCATCGCACCTCCCAGTGCTCGGTACCGTACGCTGCGCCTCCTCCTGCCGCACGCAACGAGCCATACCCGGAGGAAATCGGCCTCGGCCTTCCTGAGATATCAGCCTCCGAGTGGGCCCGAAGAGTCGGTGGCACCCTGCTCGCTTTCAGCGGCCCGGCACTCGACTTCCCCGTGTGCGAACGTCATCCTTCCGGTACTCAACCGTGCCCCTTGCCCCACTCTAGCTCCGGCGATAAAGCGGAGTCGGTCGGTCTCACGGACGCCGAGTTACCAGGCGGAAAGCGGTGCGCAGCCTTTCGCTGTCACTCCGGCGGGCAGCACCGCACCTCCCAGTGCTCGGTACCGTACGCTGCGCCTCCTCCTGCCGCACGCAACGAGCCATACCCGGAGGAAATCGGCCTCGGCCTTCCTGAGATATCAGCCTCCAAACGGGCGTCACAAATCAGGGCACATGGTCAGCTGCAAAGCAGCGTCATTACAACCTCTCACTGCACCCCACACGACATTCCGCTTGCCTGCCTGCCGCTGCCTACTCTCACCAGCGAAACAAAGTCAGGATAACACCCCAATGCAAGCAGCTCCCTTCCGGCCAACCAACCCACACCAATCCCCTTGCCTGCCTCCCACAAATTCCACCAGCCAGGCAAAGTCAAAATCAACCCACAATAAACGCACTCCACAACGGCCATCGACCGCTATACACCCCCT
>NW_027139348.1:62500-72500 GCF_035084215.1 Heptranchias perlo
TACCAGAACGGGACTTGCTGTGCACATTCCCGCTCCACTCGAGACGGCAGACACCGGGCTCTGGAGCTTGAATCGGACCTCTGTTAGACAACACAGGTGGACTTCTCGGCCTCACAAGAGAGCAATACGCCAGCGGGTGAACAGGAGAGTCGTGCCGACAAAACCCACTGACTTTTAAAACTGTCCGTCTGCCACTTGGGACAGAGAGAGGAACCTGACGAGCCTGAACACCAGCCTTGGCTGGACCGCTCGGGCCCTCCCATGTCGGACGCGAGTCGCCAAATCGATCGGAAGAGAGTACCGATTCCTCTCAAAAAGTCTGCGTGCCCGTTATTATAAAAGCAGCCCACCGGCCGCGGTGCCTTGCCCACAAACACACTTGGTGTCTGGGGTGATTCAGAGCCGCCGCGGCTCGAAAGTGTCAACCTGTTTTAAAAGTCATCGCTATGCCGGCACAGGTGACTTTCAAGTTAAAGAGTTCTCTTTATTGGCTTTCAAAAAAATCTGCAAAGTGTCACAGAGATTTTGAGAAACTCTTTTTTTTCTTTATATTATTATAATATAATATAATGTGTATATGTTTTCGAAAAGCATCCACCAGCAATCCATGGTGAGCCTCTCTCTGCTGGCAAGCTCCTCCTGCCTGAGCCCGACGCTGTCGAGGCTCAACACGATTTCAGACTGACAAAGAGTTCGAAAATTGCCGCCTGATGTAGCTTTAAATGCTGACAGGTGACTTCCGAGTGCTCTTGTAAAGGTCTCCGCTTTGAAATTGAGAGCCTTTTGCCAAGTGTCACTTTTTCAGGCACTCTTAAAGTGCACCTGGGCTGTCAGAGAAAGCTCTGAAAATCGTGTTCTCGAAAATCTCCGGGTACCCGACCAATCCCTAGGTGCCCGAATGACAAGTGTCAATTCGGCAGGACGGCCTCCCACCTCCGGCCGCAGATGCGTCACTAAATCCCCGCAACGGGGGCTTTCTCATTTCGGCATAGGGGCTTCCGCGGCCAACTCATTAACCTGTGCTCGGACTTTTTGTGCCACAAGTGCAAGGGACCGTTTGCCGGCAGCTACTCGCACCCCCCCGCCAGGGGGGGAATCCTCTGACCGGAGATCCGAAACGCCGGCCGAATCCATCCCCGTCGGACTTCCGAAGGGGTTCCCTCGACCGACTGACTTCCGAACTCCTTTCTGGGCTTAAACGGGTGGAATTCGGACCCTCTCGCAAGGGAGCCGAAGCCCGCCAGCCCCGGGAGGCCTCGGGGCCGCCGTTTTCAAGCCCGACCAAAAAACCCGAAAAATGGGGAAAAATGGGAAAAATTCCCACTCCCAAAAGGCTTAAAAGTCGGTTGGGCGGCAGCCCGGGGTCGGTCTCTGCAGACCTGGAGGCGCTGGACACAAGTCTGGTAAACAGGCTAAGTCTCGACATGCCACCTCTTACTATCCTGCAGGTACCCCGCCAATCCCCCGGAACCGGCTGGCAATTGGCGAATCAGCGGGACGAATTTGAATTCGTGACCGACTTTCTGACACCGAATCGCCGCAAACGCGTTTCGATTTTTCGGCTTCGGTACCTCCCATCAGACTTTGACTGGCCATATCTCCGGACTCACGTGTCGCAGCCGGGACCTTCAGGCACCGTTCGACGCGTCTACCCCTGCCCCCGTCGAATGGCGCCCCTCGCGGTGTGGTCCGATTTCCGCATTTTGGTCAGATTTGCCTCCAAAATTTTCAGATTGAGTTGACGAATGCCCCCTACGGGGTAACCTCTTGCCCTTTCGGACCTGGTCCCTGTGACTTAATTTCCGCCTTTTGCTCAATCGTTTCCCCATTTATAATTAATTTTAAAAATCTGGTTACTCAGTTCTGGTTTACCAGTTCCCTCTTCGGACTTAGTTTTTGGTTAATCATTTCCGGTTCACCAGTTCCCGTTTTGGACTTAGTCTCTGCGGGGCCGTTTCTCATCTTTTGGTTCATCAGTTCCCCTCTTTTAATAATTTTTTGGCTGCTTTCGTTTGATCATTTCCCTGCCTTCTGGGTAACTTTTCCACCTTAGGACTTCATCGCCGCACATTGTTTTCGACTTCTGGTTGATCATTTCACCCCTTTTAATCATTTTTGTAACTTTTGGTTAACCATTTCACCCAGCTTCTGGTTAACCATTTCCCCTTTGGGACTTAGTCTGTGAGCATTCTTTTGGGATTCTGGTTAACCATTTGCCAATTTTTAAAAAATGTTGCCACTTTTGTTTAATGCTTTCTGGTCAACCTTTCCCTCTTTCAGACTTCACCGCGGCACATTGCTTCAGCCTCCTGGTTAATCCTGGTTAATCATTTCACCCCTTTTAATCATTTTTGCAACTTTTGGTTAACCATTTCCCCCAGCTTCTGGTTAACCATTTCCCCTTTGGGACTTGGTCTCTGAGCATTCTTTTGGGATTCTGGTTAACCATTTGCCACTTTTTAAAAAATGTTGCCGCTTTTGTTTAATGCTTTCCCTGCTTTCTGGTCAACCTTTTCCCCTTTAGGACTTCACCGCGGCACATTGCTTTAGCCTCCTGGTTAATCATTTCACCCCTTTTAATCATTTTTGCAACTTTTGGTTAACCATTTCCCCCAGCTTCTGGTTAACCATTTCCCCTTTGGGACTTAGTCTCTGAGCATTCTTTTGGGATTCTGGTTAACCATTTGCCAATTATTTTAAAATGTTGCCACTTTTGTTTAATGCTTTCTGGTCAACCTTTCCCTCTTTCAGACTTCACCGCGGCACATTGCTTTAGCCTCCTGGTTAATCATTTCACCCCTTTTAATCATTTTTGCAACTTTTGGTTAACCATTTCCCCCAGCTTCTGGTTAACCATTTCCCCTTTGGGACTTAGTCTCTGAGCATTCTTTTGGGATTCTGGTTAATCATTTGCCACTTTTTTAAAAATGTTGCCGCTTTTGTTTAATGCTTTCCCTGCTTTGTGGTCAACCTTTTCCCCTTTAGGACTTCACCGCGGCACATTGCTTCAGCCTCCTGGTTAATCATTTCACCCCTTTTAATCATTTTTGCAACTTTTGGTTAACCATTTCCCCCTGCTTCTGGTTAACCATTTCCCCTTTGGGACTTAGTCTCTGAGCATTCTTTTGGGATTCTGGTTAATCATTTGCCAATTTTTAAAAAATGTTGCCGCTTTTGTTTAATGCTTTCCCTGCTTTGTGGTCAACCTTTTCCCCTTTAGGACTTCACCGCGGCACATTGCTTCAGCCTCCTGGTTAATCATTTCACCCCTTTTAATCATTTTTGCAACTTTTGGTTAACCATTTCCCCCAGCTTCTGGTTAACCATTTCCCCTTTGGGACTTAGTCTCTGAGCATTCTTTTGGGATTCTGGTTAACCATTTGCCACTTTTTAAAAAATGTTGCCGCTTTTGTTTAATCGTTTCCCTGCTTTCTGGTCAACCTTTTCCCCTTTCAGACTTCATCGCCGAGCATTGTTGTCGACTTCTGGTTAATCATTTTTCCCCTTTAAATCTTTTTTTGCCACTTTTGGTTAACCATTTCACCCAGCTTCTGGTTAACCATTTGCCCCATTATACTGAATTTTTCCGCTTTGGTTTAATCATTTCCCTGCTTTCTTGTCAACCTTTTACCCTTTAGGACTTCACCGCGGCACATTGCTTCAGCCTCCTGGTTAATCATTTCTCCCCTTTTAATCCTTTTTCCCACTTTTGGTTCACCAGTTCACCCAGCTTCTGGTTCACCATTTGCCCCTTTGGGACTTAAGTCTCTGAGCATTATTTTGGGATTCTGGTTAACCATTTGCCACTTTTTAAAAAATGTTGCCGCTTTTGTTTAATCGTTTCCCTGCTTTCTGGTCAACCTTTTCTCCTTTAGGACTTCGCCGCCGCACTTTGCTTTCGCCTTCTGGTTAATCATTTCACCCCTTTTAATCCTTTTTCCCACTTTTGGTTAAACAGTTCACCCAGCTTCTGGTTAACCATTTGCCCCTTTGGGACTTAAGTCTCTGAGCATTCTTTTGGGATTCTGGTTCACCATTTGTCCCTTTTTAAAAGATATTGCTGCTTCTGTTTAATCCTTTCCCTGCTTTGCGGTCAACCTTTTCCTCTTTCAGACTTCATCGCCGCGCATTGTTTTCGACATCTGGTTCAACATTTCTCCCCTTTTAATCCTCTTTCCCACTTTTGGTTAAGCAGTTCACCCAACTTCTGGTTAACCATTTGCCCCTTTTTACTGAATTTTTCTGCTTTGGTTTAATCATTTCCCTGCTTTATGGTCAACCTTTTCCCCTTTAGGACTTTGACGCGGCACATTGCTTTCGCCTTCTGGTTAATCATTTCACCCCTTTTAATCCTTTTTCCCACTTTTGGTTAAACAGTTCACCCAGCTACTGGTTAACCATTTCCCCTTTGGGACTTAAGTCTCTGAGCATTCTTTTGGGATTCTGGTAAACCATTTGTCCCTTTTTAAAAAATGCTGCTGCTTTTGTTTAATGCTTGCCCTGCTTTGCGGTCGATCATTTCACCCCTTTTAATCCATTTTTGCCACTTTGGGTTAAACAGTTCACACAACTTCTGGTTCACCATTTCACATTTCGGAACTTTTATTCCCACCATTACTTTGGGCTTCTGGTTCATCATTTCACGCTGTTTTACAAATCTTTGCCGCTTCACTTTTAATCCACAAACCGTGGCTCGCTTTCGGGTGGGGGGGGGGTAGCGGGTTTGGGCCGGGCACTCGACATCCCGGTGTGCGACCGGGTTCGTTCTGGTACCGCTCGGTGCCCCTCGTCCTGCTCTTGCCGCGGAAGCAAACCAGACGACCGTCGGTCTCACGCCCGAGGGGAGAGGAGGCGGAAAGCGGTTTGCAGCCTTTCGCTGTACCTCCGGCGGGCAGCGCCGCACCTCCGAGTGCTCGGTACCGTTCGCTGCGCCTCGTCCGGCCGCACGCAGCGAGCCAAACCCGGAGGAAATCGGCCTGTGCCTTCTCGAGATATGGGCCTCCGGGTGGGACGGACAAACCGGGGCCCCGAGCTCGCTTTCGGCGGCCCGGCACTCGACTTCCCGGTGTCCGAACGTGATCCTTCCGGTACCCTTCGGTGCCCCTTGCCCGACTCCAGCTCCCGTGCTGAAGCGGAGTCGGTCGGCCTGACGGCCGCCGAGTTAGCCAGCGGAAAGCGGTGCGCAGCCTTTCGCTTGCAGCTCCGGCGGGCAGCGCCGCACCTCCGGCTGCTCAGTGCCGTCCGCTGCTCCCCTTCCGGCTGCACGCAGCGAACCATACCCGGAGGAAATCGGCCTCGGCCTTCCGGAGATATGGGCCTGCGAGTGGGACCAATAAATCGGTGCACATTTCCGGCTCGGTTTCCGGCCTCGGCACTATCAGTTCACGCCGTCCGACCGACGTCGTTCTGGCACGGTTCCGTTGCTCCTTGATCCGGTCCAGCCACGGTAATCAGCCGAAGATGGTGGGGGGGGGACACATTGCCCGCCGAGTTAGCCGGAGGAAATCGGCCTCGGACTTCCTCAGATATCAGCCTCCGGGTGGGACAGACAAACCGGGGACCCGAGCACGCTTTCGGCGGCCCGCTGGTCGACTTCCCGGTGTGCGACCGGGTTCGTTCCGGTACCGTTCGCTGCCCCTCGTCCTGCTCTAGCCGCGGAGACAAACCCGACGACCGTCGGTCTCACGCCCGCGGAGGGAGGTGGCGGAAAGTGGTTTGCAGCCTTTCGCTGTACCTCCGGCGGGCAGCGCCCGACCTCCGAGTGCTCGGTACCGTCCGCTGCGCCTGGTCCTGCCGCACACAACGAGCCATACCCGGTGGAAATCGGCCTGTGCCTTCCAGAGATATGGGCCTCCGGGTGGGACGGACAAACCGGGGCCCCGTGCTCGCTTTCGGCGGCCCGCTAGTCGACTTCCCGGTGTGCGACCGGGTTCCTTCCGGTACCGTTCGCTGCCCCTCGTCCTGCTCTAGCCGCGGAAACAAACCCGACGACCGTCGGTCTCACGCCCGCGGAGGGAGGCGGCGGAAAGTGGTTTGCAGCCTTTCGCTGTACCTCCGGCGGGCAGCGCCCGACCTCCGAGTGCTCGGTACCGTCCGCTGCGCCTGGTCCGGCCGCACGCAACGAGCCATACCCGGAGGAAATCGGCCTGTGCCTTCCGGAGATATGGGCCTCCGGGTGGGACGGACAAACCGGGACCCCGTGCTCGCTTTCGGCGGCCCGGCACTCGACTTCCCGGTGTGCGAACGTCATCCTTCCGGTACCCAACCGTGCCCCTTGCCCCACTCTAGCTCCGGTGCTAAAGCGGAGTCGGTCGGTCTCACGGACGCCGAGTTACCAGGCGGAAAGCGGTGCGCAGCCTTTCGCTGTCACTCCGGCGGGCTGCACCGCATCTCCGAGTGCTCGGTACCGTACGCTGCGCCGCCTCCTGCCGCACGCAACGAGCCAGACCCGGAGGAAATCGGCCTCGGCGTTCCGGAGTTATCCGCCTCCGAGTGGGCCTGACCAAGCGGGGTGAACTGGAAATCATTAACCAACGTACTTCCAGGTTTTCACCCGCAGAGGGCAGCACTCTCTTCTCCGTTTTAAACTGGGCCGACCCGGCTCCGTTTCGAGACCCGGCACTCGACTTCCCGGTGTGCGACCGGGTTCGTTCCGGTACCGTTCGCTGCCCCTCGTCCTGCTCTAGCCGCGGAACCAAACCCGACGACCGTCGGTCTCACGCCCGCGGAGGGAGGCGGCGGAAAGTGGTTTGCAGCCTTTCGCTGTACCTCCGGCGGGCAGCGCCCGACCTCCGAGTGCTCGGTACCGTCCGCTGCGCCTGGTCCTGCCGCACACAACGAGCCATACCCGGTGGAAATCGGCCTGTGCCTTCCAGAGATATGGGCCTCCGGGTGGGACGGACAAACCGGGGCCCCGTGCTCGCTTTCGGCGGCCCGCTAGTCGACTTCCCGGTGTGCGACCGGGTTCGTTCCGGTACCGTTCGCTGCCCCTCGTCCTGCTCTAGCCGGGGAAACAAACCCGACGACCGTCGGTCTCACGCCCGCGGAGGGAGGCGGCGGAAAGTGGTTTGCAGCCTTTCGCTGTACCTCCGGCGGGCAGCGCCCGACCTCCGAGTGCTCGGTACCATCCGCTGCGCCTGGTCCGGCCGCACACAACGAGCCATACCCGGTGGAAATCGGCCTGTGCCTTCCGGAGATATGGGCCTCCGGGTGGGACGGACAAACCGGGGCCCCGAGCGGTGGCACCCTGCTCGCTTTCGGCGGCCCGGCACTCGACTTCCCGGTGTGCGAACGTCATCGTTCCGGTACCCTTCGGTGCCCCTTGCCCCACTCTAGCTCCGGTGCTAAAGCGGAGTCGGTCGGTCTCACGGACGCCGAGTTAGCAGGCGGAAAGCGGTGCGCAGCCTTTCGCTGTCACTCCGGCGGGCAGCACCGCACCTCCGAGTGCTCGGTACCGTACGCTGCGCCGCCTCCTGCCGCACGCAACGAGCCATACCCGCAGGAAATCGGCCTCGGCGTTCCGGAGTTATCCGCCTCCGAGTGGGCCTGACCAAGCGGGGTGAACTGGAAATCATTAACCAACGTACTTCCAGGTTTTCACCCGCAGAGGGCAGCACTCTCTTCTCCGTTTTAAACTGGGCCGACCCGGCTCCGTTTCGAGACCCGGCACTCGACTTCCCGGTGTGCGACCGGGTTCGTTCCGGTACCGTTCGCTGCCCCTCGTCCTGCTCGAGCCGCGGAACCAAACCCGATGACCGTCGGTCTCACGCCCGCGGAGGGTGGCGGCGGAAAGTGGTTTGCAGCCTTTCGCTGTACCTCCGGCGGGCAGCGCCGGACCTCCGAGTGCTCGGTACCGTCCGCTGCGCCTGGTCCGGCCGCACACAACGAGCCATACCCGGAGGAAATCGGCCTGTGCCTTCCGGAGATATGGGCCTCCGGGTGGGACGGACAAACCGGGGCCCCGAGCGGTGGCACCCTACTCGCTTTCAGCGGCCCGGCACTCGACTTCCCGGTGTGCGAACGTGATCGTTCCGGTACCCAACGGTGCCCCTTGCCCCACTCTAGCTCCGGCGGTAAAGCGGAGTCGGTCGGTCTCACAGACGCCGAGTTACCAGGCGGAAAGCGGTGCGCAGCCTTTCGCTGTCACTCCGGCGGGCAGCGCCGCACCTCCGAGTGCTCGGTACCGTCCGCTGCGCCTGGTCCGGCCGCACACAACGAGCCATACCCGGTGGAAATCGGCCTGTGCCTTCCGGAGATATGGGCCTCCGGGTGGGACGGACAAACCGGGGCCCCGAGCTCGCTTTCGGCGGCCCGCTAGTCGACTTCCCGGTGTGCGAACGTCATCCTTCCGGTACTCAACCGTGCCCCTTGCCCCACTCTAGCTCCGGCGGTAAAGCGGAGTCGGTCGGTCTCACGGACGCCGAGTTAGCAGGCGGAAAGCGGTGCGCAGCCTTTCGCTGTCACTCCGGCGGGCAGCATCGCACCTCCCAGTGCTCGGTACCGTCCGCTGCGCCTGGTCCGGCCGCACACAACGAGCCATACCCGGAGGAAATCGGCCTGTGCCTTCCGGAGATATGGGCCTCCGGGTGGGACGGACAAACCGGGGCCCCGAGCGGTGGCACCCTGCTCGCTTTCAGCGGCCCGTCACTCGACTTCCCGGTATGCGAACGTGATCGTTCCGGTACCCTTCGGTGCCCCTTGCCCCACTCTAGCTCCGGTGCTAAAGCGGAGTCGGTCGGTCTCACGGACGCCGAGTTACCAGGCGGAAAGCGGTGCGCAGCCTTTCGCTGTCACTCCGGCGGGCAGCACCGCATCTCCGAGTGCTCGGTACCGTACGCTGCGCCGCCTCCTGCCGCACGCAACGAGCCATACCCGGAGGAAATCGGCCTCGGCGTTCCGGAGTTATCCGCCTCCGAGTGGGCCTGACCAAGCGGGGTGAACTGGAAATCATTAACCAACGTACTTCCAGGTTTTCACCCGCAGAGGGCAGCACTCTATTCTCCGTTTTAAATTGGGCCGACCCGGCTCCGTTTCGAGACCCGGCACTCGACTTCCCGGTGTGCGAACGTGATCGTTCCGGTACCCAACCGTGCCCCTTGCCCCACTCTAGCTCCGGCGGTAAAGCGAAGTCGGTCGGTCTCACGGACGCCGAGTTAGCAGGCGGAAAGCGGTGCGCAGCCTTTCGCTGTCACTCCGGCGGGCAGCATCGCACCTCCCAGTGCTCGGTACCGTACGCTGCGCCTCCTCCTGCCGCACGCAACGAGCCATACCCGGAGGAAATCGGCCTCGGCCTTCCTGAGATATCAGCCTCCGAGTGGGCCCGAAGAGTCGGTGGCACCCTGCTCGCTTTCAGCGGCCCGGCACTCGACTTCCCCGTGTGCGAACGTCATCCTTCCGGTACTCAACCGTGCCCCTTGCCCCACTCTAGCTCCGGCGATAAAGCGGAGTCGGTCGGTCTCACGGACGCCGAGTTACCAGGCGGAAAGCGGTGCGCAGCCTTTCGCTGTCACTCCGGCGGGCAGCACCGCACCTCCCAGTGCTCGGTACCGTACGCTGCGCCTCCTCCTGCCGCACGCAACGAGCCATACCCGGAGGAAATCGGCCTCGGCCTTCCTGAGATATCAGCCTCCAAACGGGCGTCACAAATCAGGGCACATGGTCAGCTGCAAAGCAGCGTCATTACAACCTCTCACTGCACCCCACACGACATTCCGCTTGCCTGCCTGCCGCTGCCTACTCTCACCAGCGAAACAAAGTCAGGATAACACCCCAATGCAAGCAGCTCCCTTCCGGCCAACCAACCCACACCAATCCCCTTGCCTGCCTCCCACAAATTCCACCAGCCAGGCAAAGTCAAAATCAACCCACAATAAACGCACTCCACAACGGCCATCGACCGCTATACACCCCCTTGGGCGACTATTAAGCCCGAGAACACTAACTGTAACCAACCGCAGTGAAAAGTTGAAGTGGCAACTCATTAACCAAATTTATATTTGGC
>NW_027139348.1:82500-90000 GCF_035084215.1 Heptranchias perlo
AACACAGGTGGACTTCTCGGCCTCACAAGAGAGCAATACGCCAGCGGGTGAACAGGAGAGTCGTGCCGACAAAACCCACTGACTTTTAAAACTGTCCGTCTGCCACTTGGGACAGAGAGAGGAACCTGACGAGCCTGAACACCAGCCTTGGCTGGACCGCTCGGGCCCTCCCATGTCGGACGCGAGTCGCCAAATCGATCGGAAGAGAGTACCGATTCCTCTCAAAAAGTCTGCGTGCCCGTTATTATAAAAGCAGCCCACCGGCCGCGGTGCCTTGCCCACAAACACACTTGGTGTCTGGGGTGATTCAGAGCCGCCGCGGCTCGAAAGTGTCAACCTGTTTTAAAAGTCATCGCTATGCCGGCACAGGTGACTTTCAAGTTAAAGAGTTCTCTTTATTGGCTTTCAAAAAAATCTGCAAAGTGTCACAGAGATTTTGAGAAACTCTTTTTTTTCTTTATATTATTATAATATAATATAATGTGTATATGTTTTCGAAAAGCATCCACCAGCAATCCATGGTGAGCCTCTCTCTGCTGGCAAGCTCCTCCTGCCTGAGCCCGACGCTGTCGAGGCTCAACACGATTTCAGACTGACAAAGAGTTCGAAAATTGCCGCCTGATGTAGCTTTAAATGCTGACAGGTGACTTCCGAGTGCTCTTGTAAAGGTCTCCGCTTTGAAATTGAGAGCCTTTTGCCAAGTGTCACTTTTTCAGGCACTCTTAAAGTGCACCTGGGCTGTCAGAGAAAGCTCTGAAAATCGTGTTCTCGAAAATCTCCGGGTACCCGACCAATCCCTAGGTGCCCGAATGACAAGTGTCAATTCGGCAGGACGGCCTCCCACCTCCGGCCGCAGATGCGTCACTAAATCCCCGCAACGGGGGCTTTCTCATTTCGGCATAGGGGCTTCCGCGGCCAACTCATTAACCTGTGCTCGGACTTTTTGTGCCACAAGTGCAAGGGACCGTTTGCCGGCAGCTACTCGCACCCCCCCGCCCAGGGGGGGAATCCTCTGACCGGAGATCCGAAACGCCGGCCGAATCCATCCCCGTCGGACTTCCGAAGGGGTTCCCTCGACCGACTGACTTCCGAACTCCTTTCTGGGCTTAAACGGGTGGAATTCGGACCCTCTCGCAAGGGAGCCGAAGCCCGCCAGCCCCGGGAGGCCTCGGGGCCGCCGTTTTCAAGCCCGACCAAAAAACCCGAAAAATGGGGAAAAATGGGAAAAATTCCCACTCCCAAAAGGCTTAAAAGTCGGTTGGGCGGCAGCCCGGGTCGGTCTCTGCAGACCTGGAGGCGCTGGACACAAGTCTGGTAAACAGGCTAAGTCTCGACATGCCACCTCTTACTATCCTGCAGGTACCCCGCCAATCCCCCCGGAACCGGCTGGCAATTGGCGAATCAGCGGGACGAATTTGAATTCGTGACCGACTTTCTGACACCGAATCGCCGCAAACGCGTTTCGATTTTTCGGCTTCGGTACCTCCCATCAGACTTTGACTGGCCATATCTCCGGACTCACGTGTCGCAGCCGGGACCTTCAGGCACCGTTCGACGCGTCTACCCCTGCCCCGTCGAATGGCGCCCCTCGCGGTGTGGTCCGATTTCCGCATTTTGGTCAGATTTGCCTCCAAAATTTTCAGATTGAGTTGACGAATGCCCCCTACGGGGTAACCTCTTGCCCTTTCGGACCTGGTCCCTGTGACTTAATTTCCGCCTTTTGCTCAATCGTTTCCCCATTTATAATTAATTTTAAAAATCGGGTTACTCAGTTCTGGTTTACCAGTTCCCTCTTCGGACTTAGTTTTTGGTTAATCATTTCCGGTTCACCAGTTCCCGTTTTGGACTTAGTCTCTGCGGGCCGTTTCTCATCTTTTGGTTCATCAGTTCCCCTCTTTTAATAATTTTTTGGCTGCTTTCGTTTGATCATTTCCCTGCCTTCTGGGTAACTTTTCCACCTTAGGACTTCATCGCCGCACATTGTTTTCGACTTCTGGTTGATCATTTCACCCCTTTTAATCATTTTTGTAACTTTTGGTTAACCATTTCACCCAGCTTCTGGTTAACCATTTCCCCTTTGGGACTTAGTCTGTGAGCATTCTTTTGGGATTCTGGTTAACCATTTGCCAATTTTTAAAAAATGTTGCCACTTTTGTTTAATGCTTTCTGGTCAACCTTTCCCTCTTTCAGACTTCACCGCGGCACATTGCTTCAGCCTCCTGGTTAATCATTTCACCCCTTTTAATCATTTTTGCAACTTTTGGTTAACCATTTCCCCCAGCTTCTGGTTAACCATTTCCCCTTTGGGACTTGGTCTCTGAGCATTCTTTTGGGATTCTGGTTAACCATTTGCCACTTTTTAAAAAATGTTGCCGCTTTTGTTTAATGCTTTCCCTGCTTTCTGGTCAACCTTTTCCCCTTTAGGACTTCACCGCGGCACATTGCTTTAGCCTCCTGGTTAATCATTTCACCCCTTTTAATCATTTTTGCAACTTTTGGTTAACCATTTCCCCCAGCTTCTGGTTAACCATTTCCCCTTTGGGACTTAGTCTCTGAGCATTCTTTTGGGATTCTGGTTAACCATTTGCCAATTATTTTAAAATGTTGCCACTTTTGTTTAATGCTTTCTGGTCAACCTTTCCCTCTTTCAGACTTCACCGCGGCACATTGCTTTAGCCTCCTGGTTAATCATTTCACCCCTTTTAATCATTTTTGCAACTTTTGGTTAACCATTTCCCCCAGCTTCTGGTTAACCATTTCCCCTTTGGGACTTAGTCTCTGAGCATTCTTTTGGGATTCTGGTTAATCATTTGCCACTTTTTTAAAAATGTTGCCGCTTTTGTTTAATGCTTTCCCTGCTTTGTGGTCAACCTTTTCCCCTTTAGGACTTCACCGCGGCACATTGCTTCAGCCTCCTGGTTAATCATTTCACCCCTTTTAATCATTTTTGCAACTTTTGGTTAACCATTTCCCCCTGCTTCTGGTTAACCATTTCCCCTTTGGGACTTAGTCTCTGAGCATTCTTTTGGGATTCTGGTTAATCATTTGCCAATTTTTAAAAAATGTTGCCGCTTTTGTTTAATGCTTTCCCTGCTTTGTGGTCAACCTTTTCCCCTTTAGGACTTCACCGCGGCACATTGCTTCAGCCTCCTGGTTAATCATTTCACCCCTTTTAATCATTTTTGCAACTTTTGGTTAACCATTTCCCCCAGCTTCTGGTTAACCATTTCCCCTTTGGGACTTAGTCTCTGAGCATTCTTTTGGGATTCTGGTTAACCATTTGCCACTTTTTAAAAAATGTTGCCGCTTTTGTTTAATCGTTTCCCTGCTTTCTGGTCAACCTTTTCCCCTTTCAGACTTCATCGCCGAGCATTGTTGTCGACTTCTGGTTAATCATTTTTCCCCTTTAAATCTTTTTTTGCCACTTTTGGTTAACCATTTCACCCAGCTTCTGGTTAACCATTTGCCCCATTATACTGAATTTTTCCGCTTTGGTTTAATCATTTCCCTGCTTTCTTGTCAACCTTTTACCCTTTAGGACTTCACCGCGGCACATTGCTTCAGCCTCCTGGTTAATCATTTCTCCCCTTTTAATCCTTTTTCCCACTTTTGGTTCACCAGTTCACCCAGCTTCTGGTTCACCATTTCCCCTTTGGGACTTAAGTCTCTGAGCATTCTTTTGGGATTCTGGTTAACCATTTGCCACTTTTTAAAAAATGTTGCCGCTTTTGTTTAATGCTTTCCCTGCTTTCTGGTCAACCTTTTCCCCTTTAGGACTTCACCGCGGCACATTGCTTTAGCCTCCTGGTTAATCATTTCACCCCTTTTAATCCTTTTTCCCACTTTGGGTTGGACAGTTCACCCAGCTACTGGTTAACCATTTCCCCTTTGGGACTTAAGTCTCTGAGCATTCTTTTGTGATTCTGGTTCACCATTTGTCCCTTTTTAAAAGATATTGCTGCTTTTGATTAAACCTTTCCCTGCTTTGCGGTCGACCTATTCCTCTTTCAGACTTCATCGCCGCACCTTGTTTTCGACATCTGGTTCAACATTTCTCCCCTTTTAATCCTTTTTCCCACTTTTGGTTAAGCAGTTCACCCAGCTTCTGGTTCACCATTTGCCCCTTTTTACTGAATTTTTCTGCTTTTGTTTAATCATTTCCCTGCTTTGCGGTCGACCTATTCCTCTTTCAGACTTCATCGCCGCGCATTGTTTTCGACATCTGGTTAAACATTTCTCCCCTTTTAATCCTTTTTCCCACTTTTGGTTAAGCAGTTCACCCAACTTCTGGTTAACCATTTGCCCCTTCTTACTGAATTTTTCCGCTTTTGTTTAATCATTTCCCTGCTTTATGGTCAACCTTTTCCCCTTTAGGACTTCGCCGCCGCACTTTGCTTTCGCCTTCTGGTTAATCATTTCACAACATTTTAATCCTTTTTCCCACTTTTGGTTAAACAGTTCACCCAGCTTCTGGTTAACCATTTGCCCCTTTGGGACTTAAGTCTCTGAGCATTCTTTTGGGATTCTGGTTCACCATTTGTCCCTTTTTAAAAGATATTGCTGCTTCTGTTTAATCCTTTCCCTGCTTTGCGGTCAACCTTTTCCTCTTTCAGACTTCATCGCCGCGCATTGTTTTCGACATCTGGTTCAACATTTCTCCCCTTTTAATCCTCTTTCCCACTTTTGGTTAAGCAGTTCACCCAACTTCTGGTTCACCACTTGCCCCTTTTTACTGAATTTTTCTGCTTTTGTTTAATCATTTCCCTGCTTTCCGGTCAACCTTTCCCTCTTTCAGACTTAATCGCCGCACATTGTTGTCGACTTCTGGTTGATCAGTTCACCCCTTTTTTATCCTTTTTCCCACTTTGGGTTAAGCAGTTCACCCAGCTACTGGTTAACCATTTCCCCTTTGGGACTTAAGTCTCTGAGCATTCTTTTGGGATTCTGGTAAACCATTTGTCCCTTTTTAAAAAATGCTGCTGCTTTTGTTTAATGCTTGCCCTGCTTTGCGGTCGATCATTTCACCCCTTTTAATCCATTTTTGCCACTTTGGGTTAAACAGTTCACACAACTTCTGGTTCACCATTTCACATTTTGGAACTTTTATTCCCACCATTACTTTGGGCTTCTGGTTCATCATTTCACGCTGTTTTACAAATCTTTGCCGCTTCACTTTTAATCCACAAACCGGGGCTCGCTTTCGGGTGTTGGGGGGGGGGGGGGGGGTAGCGGGTTTGGGCCGGGCACTCCACATCCCGGTGTGCGACCGGGTTCGTTCTGGTACCGCTCGGTGCCCCTCGTCCTGCTCTTGCCGCGGAAGCAAACCAGACGACCGTCGGTCTCACGCCCGAGGGGAGAGGAGGCGGAAAGCGGTTTGCAGCCTTTCGCTGTACCTCCGGCGGGCAGCGCCGCACCTCCGAGTGCTCGGTACCGTTCGCTGCGCCTCGTCCGGCCGCACGCAGCGAGCCAAACCCGGAGGAAATCGGCCTGTGCCTTCTCGAGATATGGGCCTCCGGGTGGGACGGACAAACCGGGGCCCCGAGCTCGCTTTCGGCGGCCCGGCACTCGACTTCCCGGTGTCCGAACGTGATCCTTCCGGTACCCTTCGGTGCCCCTTGCCCGACTCCAGCTCCCGTGCTGAAGCGGAGTCGGTCGGCCTGACGGCCGCCGAGTTAGCCAGCGGAAAGCGGTGCGCAGCCTTTCGCTTGCAGCTCCGGCGGGCAGCGCCGCACCTCCGGCTGCTCAGTGCCGTCCGCTGCTCCCCTTCCGGCTGCACGCAGCGAACCATACCCGGAGGAAATCGGCCTCGGCCTTCCGGAGATATGGGCCTGCGAGTGGGACCAATAAATCGGTGCACATTTCCGGCTCGGTTTCCGGCCTCGGCACTATCAGTTCACGCCGTCCGACCGACGTCGTTCTGGCACGGTTCCGTTGCTCCTTGATCCGGTCCAGCCACGGTAATCAGCCGAAGATGGTGGGGGGGGGACACATTGCCCGCCGAGTTAGCCGGAGGAAATCGGCCTCGGACTTCCTCAGATATCAGCCTCCGGGTGGGACAGACAAACCGGGGACCCGAGCACGCTTTCGGCGGCCCGCTGGTCGACTTCCCGGTGTGCGACCGGGTTCGTTCCGGTACCGTTCGCTGCCCCTCGTCCTGCTCTAGCCGCGGAGACAAACCCGACGACCGTCGGTCTCACGCCCGCGGAGGGAGGTGGCGGAAAGTGGTTTGCAGCCTTTCGCTGTACCTCCGGCGGGCAGCGCCCGACCTCCGAGTGCTCGGTACCGTCCGCTGCGCCTGGTCCTGCCGCACACAACGAGCCATACCCGGTGGAAATCGGCCTGTGCCTTCCAGAGATATGGGCCTCCGGGTGGGACGGACAAACCGGGGCCCCGTGCTCGCTTTCGGCGGCCCGCTAGTCGACTTCCCGGTGTGCGACCGGGTTCCTTCCGGTACCGTTCGCTGCCCCTCGTCCTGCTCTAGCCGCGGAAACAAACCCGACGACCGTCGGTCTCACGCCCGCGGAGGGAGGCGGCGGAAAGTGGTTTGCAGCCTTTCGCTGTACCTCCGGCGGGCAGCGCCCGACCTCCGAGTGCTCGGTACCGTCCGCTGCGCCTGGTCCGGCCGCACGCAACGAGCCATACCCGGAGGAAATCGGCCTGTGCCTTCCGGAGATATGGGCCTCCGGGTGGGACGGACAAACCGGGGCCCCGAGCGGTGGCACCCTGCTCGCTTTCGGCGGCCCGGCACTCGACTTCCCGGTGTGCGAACGTCATCGTTCCGGTACCCTTCGGTGCCCCTTGCCCCACTCTAGCTCCGGTGCTAAAGCGGAGTCGGTCGGTCTCACGGACGCCGAGTTAGCAGGCGGAAAGGGGTGCGCAGCCTTTCGCTGTCACTCCGGCGGGCAGCACCGCACCTCCGAGTGCTCGGTACCGAACGCTGCGCCTCCTCCTGCCGCACGCAACGAGCCATACCCGGAGGAAATCGGCCTCGGCGTTCCGGAGTTATCCGCCTCCGAGTGGGCCTGACCAAGCGGGGTGAACTGGAAATCATTAACCAACGTACTTCCATGTTTTCACCCGCAGAGGGCAGCACTCTCTTCTCCGTTTTAAACTGGGCCGACCCGGCTCCGTTTCGAGACCCGGCACTCGACTTCCCGGTGTGCGACCGGGTTCGTTCCGGTACCGTTCGCTGCCCCTCGTCCTGCTCTAGCCGCGGAACTAAACCCGACGACCGTCGGTCTCACGCCCGCGGAGGGAGGCGGCGGAAAGTGGTTTGCAGCCTTTCGCTGTACCTCCGGCGGGCAGCGCCCGACCTCCGAGTGCTCGGTACCGTCCGCTGCGCCTGGTCCGGCCGCACACAACGAGCCATACCCGGAGGAAATCGGCCTGTGCCTTCCGGAGATATGGGCCTCCGGGTGGGACGGACAAACCGGGGCCCCGAGCGGTGGCACCCTGCTCGCTTTCGGCGGCCCGGCACTCGACTTCCCGGTGTGCGAACGT
>NW_027139348.1:102500-110000 GCF_035084215.1 Heptranchias perlo
GCTGTCGAGGCTCAACACGATTTCAGACTGACAAAGAGTTCGAAAATTGCCGCCTGATGTAGCTTTAAATGCTGACAGGTGACTTCCGAGTGCTCTTGTAAAGGTCTCCGCTTTGAAATTGAGAGCCTTTTGCCAAGTGTCACTTTTTCAGGCACTCTTAAAGTGCACCTGGGCTGTCAGAGAAAGCTCTGAAAATCGTGTTCTCGAAAATCTCCGGGTACCCGACCAATCCCTAGGTGCCCGAATGACAAGTGTCAATTCGGCAGGACGGCCTCCCACCTCCGGCCGCAGATGCGTCACTAAATCCCCGCAACGGGGGCTTTCTCATTTCGGCATAGGGGCTTCCGCGGCCAACTCATTAACCTGTGCTCGGACTTTTTGTGCCACAAGTGCAAGGGACCGTTTGCCGGCAGCTACTCGCACCCCCCCGCCCAGGGGGGGAATCCTCTGACCGGAGATCCGAAACGCCGGCCGAATCCATCCCCGTCGGACTTCCGAAGGGTTCCCTCGACCGACTGACTTCCGAACTCCTTTCTGGGCTTAAACGGTGGAATTCGGACCCTCTCGCAAGGGAGCCGAAGCCCGCCAGCCCCGGGAGGCCTCGGGGCCGCCGTTTTCAA
This sequence comes from Heptranchias perlo, assembly GCF_035084215.1. Classification (NCBI taxonomy): domain Eukaryota; kingdom Metazoa; phylum Chordata; class Chondrichthyes; order Hexanchiformes; family Hexanchidae; genus Heptranchias; species Heptranchias perlo. Next base: position 103,121 of record NW_027139348.1, read on the forward strand.
GCCCGACCAAAAAACCCGAAAAATGGGGAAAAATGGGAAAAATTCCCACTCCCAAAAGGCTTAAAAGTCGGTTGGGCGGCAGCCCGGGTCGGTCTCTGCAGACCTGGAGGCGCTGGACACAAGTCTGGTAAACAGGCTAAGTCTCGACATGCCACCTCTTACTATCCTGCAGGTACCCCGCCAATCCCCCGGAACCGGCTGGCAATTGGCGAATCAGCGGACGAATTTGAATTCGTGACCGACTTTCTGACACCGAATCGCCGCAAACGCGTTTCGATTTTTCGGCTTCGGTACCTCCCATCAGACTTTGACTGGCCATATCTCCGGACTCACGTGTCGCAGCCGGGACCTTCAGGCACCGTTCGACGCGTCTACCCCTGCCCCGTCGAATGGCGCCCCTCGCGGTGTGGTCCGATTTCCGCATTTGGTCAGATTTGCCTCCAAAATTTTCAGATTGAGTTGACGAATGCCCCCCTACGGGTAACCTCTTGCCCTTTCGGACCTGGTCCCTGTGACTTAATTCCGCCTTTGCTCAATCGTTTCCCCATTTATAATTAATTTTAAAATCGGGTTACTCAGTTCTGGTTTACCAGTTCCCTCTTCGGACTTAGTTTTGGTTAATCATTTCCGGTTCACCAGTTCCCGTTTTTGGACTTAGTCTCTGCGGGCCGTTTCTCATCTTTTGGTTCATCAGTTCCCCTCTTTTAATAATTTTTTGGCTGCTTTCGTTGATCATTTCCCTGCCTTCTGGGTAACTTTTCCACCTTAGGACTTCATCGCCGCACATTGTTTTCGACTTCTGGTTGATCATTTCACCCCTTTTAATCATTTTTGTAACTTTTGGTTAACCATTTCACCCAGCTTCTGGTTAACCATTTCCCCTTTGGGACTTAGTCTGTGAGCATTCTTTTGGGATTCTGGTTAACCATTTGCCAATTTTAAAAAATGTTGCCACTTTTGTTTAATGCTTTCTGGTCAACCTTTCCTCTTCAGACTTCACCGCGGCACATTGCTTCAGCCTCCTGGTTAATCATTTCACCCGCTTTTAATCATTTTTGCAACTTTTGGTTAACCATTTCCCCAGCTTCTGGTTAACCATTTCCCCTTTGGGACTTGGTCTCTGAGCATTCTTTTGGATTCTGGTTAACCATTTGCCACTTTTAAAAAATGTTGCCGCTTTGTTTAATGCTTTCCCTGCTTTCTGGTCAACCTTTTCCCTTTAGGACTTCACCGCGGCACATTGCTTTAGCCTCTGGTTAATCATTTCACCCCTTTTAATCATTTTTGCAACTTTTGGTTAACCATTTCCCCCAGCTTCTGGTTAACCATTTCCCCTTTGGGACTTAGTCTCTGAGCATTCTTTTGGGATTCTGGTTAACCATTTGCCAATTATTTAAAATGTTGCCACTTTGTTTAATGCTTTCTGGTCAACCTTTCCCTCTTTCAGACTTCACCGCGGCACATTGCTTTAGCCTCCTGGTTAATCATTTCACCCCTTTTAATCATTTTTGCAACTTTTGGTTAACCATTTCCCCCAGCTTCTGGTTAACCATTTCCCTTTGGGACTTAGTCTCTGAGCATTCTTTGGGATTCTGGTTAATCATTTGCCACTTTTTTAAAAATGTTGCCGCTTTGTTTAATGCTTTCCCTGCTTTGTGGTCAACCTTTTCCCCTTTAGGACTTCACCGCGGCACATTGCTTCAGCCTCCTGGTTAATCATTTCACCCCTTTTAATCATTTTTGCAACTTTGGTTAACCATTTCCCCTGCTTCTGGTTAACCATTTCCCCTTTGGGACTTAGTCTCTGAGCATTCTTTTGGGATTCTGGTTAATCATTTGCCAATTTTTAAAAAATGTTGCCGCTTTTGTTTAATGCTTTCCCTGCTTTGTGGTCAACCTTTTCCCTTTAGGACTTCACCGCGGCACATTGCTTCAGCCTCCTGGTTAATCATTTCACCCCTTTTAATCATTTTTGCAACTTTTGGTTAACCATTTCCCCAGCTTCTGGTTAACCATTCCCCTTTGGGACTTAGTCTCTGAGCATTCTTTTGGATTCTGGTTAACCATTGCCACTTTTTAAAAAATGTTGCCGCTTTTGTTTAATCGTTTCCTGACTGGTTAACCATTTGCCACTTTTTAAAAAATGTTGCCGCTTTTGTTTAATCGTTTCCCTGCTTTCTGGTCAACCTTTTCCCCTTTCAGACTTCATCGCCGAGCATTGTTGTCGACTTCTGGTTAATCATTTTTCCCCTTTAAATCTTTTTTTGCCACTTTTGGTTAACCATTTCACCCAGCTTCTGGTTAACCATTTGCCCCATTATACTGAATTTTTCCGCTTTGGTTTAATCATTTCCCTGCTTTCTTGTCAACCTTTTACCCTTTAGGACTTCACCGCGGCACATTGCTTCAGCCTCCTGGTTAATCATTTCTCCCCTTTTAATCCTTTTTCCCACTTTTGGTTCACCAGTTCACCCAGCTTCTGGTTCACCATTTCCCCTTTGGGACTTAAGTCTCTGAGCATTCTTTTGGGATTCTGGTTAACCATTTGCCACTTTTTAAAAAATGTTGCCGCTTTTGTTTAATGCTTTCCCTGCTTTCTGGTCAACCTTTTCCCCTTTAGGACTTCACCGCGGCACATTGCTTTAGCCTCCTGGTTAATCATTTCACCCCTTTTAATCCTTTTTCCCACTTTGGGTTGGACAGTTCACCCAGCTACTGGTTAACCATTTCCCCTTTGGGACTTAAGTCTCTGAGCATTCTTTTGTGATTCTGGTTCACCATTTGTCCCTTTTTAAAAGATATTGCTGCTTTTGATTAAACCTTTCCCTGCTTTGCGGTCGACCTATTCCTCTTTCAGACTTCATCGCCGCACCTTGTTTTCGACATCTGGTTCAACATTTCTCCCCTTTTAATCCTTTTTCCCACTTTTGGTTAAGCAGTTCACCCAGCTTCTGGTTCACCATTTGCCCCTTTTTACTGAATTTTTCTGCTTTTGTTTAATCATTTCCCTGCTTTGCGGTCGACCTATTCCTCTTTCAGACTTCATCGCCGCGCATTGTTTTCGACATCTGGTTAAACATTTCTCCCCTTTTAATCCTTTTTCCCACTTTTGGTTAAGCAGTTCACCCAACTTCTGGTTAACCATTTGCCCCTTCTTACTGAATTTTTCCGCTTTTGTTTAATCATTTCCCTGCTTTATGGTCAACCTTTTCCCCTTTAGGACTTCGCCGCCGCACTTTGCTTTCGCCTTCTGGTTAATCATTTCACAACATTTTAATCCTTTTTCCCACTTTTGGTTAAACAGTTCACCCAGCTTCTGGTTAACCATTTGCCCCTTTGGGACTTAAGTCTCTGAGCATTCTTTTGGGATTCTGGTTCACCATTTGTCCCTTTTTAAAAGATATTGCTGCTTCTGTTTAATCCTTTCCCTGCTTTGCGGTCAACCTTTTCCTCTTTCAGACTTCATCGCCGCGCATTGTTTTCGACATCTGGTTCAACATTTCTCCCCTTTTAATCCTCTTTCCCACTTTTGGTTAAGCAGTTCACCCAACTTCTGGTTCACCACTTGCCCCTTTTTACTGAATTTTTCTGCTTTTGTTTAATCATTTCCCTGCTTTCCGGTCAACCTTTCCCTCTTTCAGACTTAATCGCCGCACATTGTTGTCGACTTCTGGTTGATCAGTTCACCCCTTTTTTATCCTTTTTCCCACTTTGGGTTAAGCAGTTCACCCAGCTACTGGTTAACCATTTCCCCTTTGGGACTTAAGTCTCTGAGCATTCTTTTGGGATTCTGGTAAACCATTTGTCCCTTTTTAAAAAATGCTGCTGCTTTTGTTTAATGCTTGCCCTGCTTTGCGGTCGATCATTTCACCCCTTTTAATCCATTTTTGCCACTTTGGGTTAAACAGTTCACACAACTTCTGGTTCACCATTTCACATTTTGGAACTTTTATTCCCACCATTACTTTGGGCTTCTGGTTCATCATTTCACGCTGTTTTACAAATCTTTGCCGCTTCACTTTTAATCCACAAACCGGGGCTCGCTTTCGGGTGTTGGGGGGGGGGGGGGGGGTAGCGGGTTTGGGCCGGGCACTCCACATCCCGGTGTGCGACCGGGTTCGTTCTGGTACCGCTCGGTGCCCCTCGTCCTGCTCTTGCCGCGGAAGCAAACCAGACGACCGTCGGTCTCACGCCCGAGGGGAGAGGAGGCGGAAAGCGGTTTGCAGCCTTTCGCTGTACCTCCGGCGGGCAGCGCCGCACCTCCGAGTGCTCGGTACCGTTCGCTGCGCCTCGTCCGGCCGCACGCAGCGAGCCAAACCCGGAGGAAATCGGCCTGTGCCTTCTCGAGATATGGGCCTCCGGGTGGGACGGACAAACCGGGGCCCCGAGCTCGCTTTCGGCGGCCCGGCACTCGACTTCCCGGTGTCCGAACGTGATCCTTCCGGTACCCTTCGGTGCCCCTTGCCCGACTCCAGCTCCCGTGCTGAAGCGGAGTCGGTCGGCCTGACGGCCGCCGAGTTAGCCAGCGGAAAGCGGTGCGCAGCCTTTCGCTTGCAGCTCCGGCGGGCAGCGCCGCACCTCCGGCTGCTCAGTGCCGTCCGCTGCTCCCCTTCCGGCTGCACGCAGCGAACCATACCCGGAGGAAATCGGCCTCGGCCTTCCGGAGATATGGGCCTGCGAGTGGGACCAATAAATCGGTGCACATTTCCGGCTCGGTTTCCGGCCTCGGCACTATCAGTTCACGCCGTCCGACCGACGTCGTTCTGGCACGGTTCCGTTGCTCCTTGATCCGGTCCAGCCACGGTAATCAGCCGAAGATGGTGGGGGGGGGACACATTGCCCGCCGAGTTAGCCGGAGGAAATCGGCCTCGGACTTCCTCAGATATCAGCCTCCGGGTGGGACAGACAAACCGGGGACCCGAGCACGCTTTCGGCGGCCCGCTGGTCGACTTCCCGGTGTGCGACCGGGTTCGTTCCGGTACCGTTCGCTGCCCCTCGTCCTGCTCTAGCCGCGGAGACAAACCCGACGACCGTCGGTCTCACGCCCGCGGAGGGAGGTGGCGGAAAGTGGTTTGCAGCCTTTCGCTGTACCTCCGGCGGGCAGCGCCCGACCTCCGAGTGCTCGGTACCGTCCGCTGCGCCTGGTCCTGCCGCACACAACGAGCCATACCCGGTGGAAATCGGCCTGTGCCTTCCAGAGATATGGGCCTCCGGGTGGGACGGACAAACCGGGGCCCCGTGCTCGCTTTCGGCGGCCCGCTAGTCGACTTCCCGGTGTGCGACCGGGTTCCTTCCGGTACCGTTCGCTGCCCCTCGTCCTGCTCTAGCCGCGGAAACAAACCCGACGACCGTCGGTCTCACGCCCGCGGAGGGAGGCGGCGGAAAGTGGTTTGCAGCCTTTCGCTGTACCTCCGGCGGGCAGCGCCCGACCTCCGAGTGCTCGGTACCGTCCGCTGCGCCTGGTCCGGCCGCACGCAACGAGCCATACCCGGAGGAAATCGGCCTGTGCCTTCCGGAGATATGGGCCTCCGGGTGGGACGGACAAACCGGGGCCCCGAGCGGTGGCACCCTGCTCGCTTTCGGCGGCCCGGCACTCGACTTCCCGGTGTGCGAACGTCATCGTTCCGGTACCCTTCGGTGCCCCTTGCCCCACTCTAGCTCCGGTGCTAAAGCGGAGTCGGTCGGTCTCACGGACGCCGAGTTAGCAGGCGGAAAGGGGTGCGCAGCCTTTCGCTGTCACTCCGGCGGGCAGCACCGCACCTCCGAGTGCTCGGTACCGAACGCTGCGCCTCCTCCTGCCGCACGCAACGAGCCATACCCGGAGGAAATCGGCCTCGGCGTTCCGGAGTTATCCGCCTCCGAGTGGGCCTGACCAAGCGGGGTGAACTGGAAATCATTAACCAACGTACTTCCATGTTTTCACCCGCAGAGGGCAGCACTCTCTTCTCCGTTTTAAACTGGGCCGACCCGGCTCCGTTTCGAGACCCGGCACTCGACTTCCCGGTGTGCGACCGGGTTCGTTCCGGTACCGTTCGCTGCCCCTCGTCCTGCTCTAGCCGCGGAACTAAACCCGACGACCGTCGGTCTCACGCCCGCGGAGGGAGGCGGCGGAAAGTGGTTTGCAGCCTTTCGCTGTACCTCCGGCGGGCAGCGCCCGACCTCCGAGTGCTCGGTACCGTCCGCTGCGCCTGGTCCGGCCGCACACAACGAGCCATACCCGGAGGAAATCGGCCTGTGCCTTCCGGAGATATGGGCCTCCGGGTGGGACGGACAAACCGGGGCCCCGAGCGGTGGCACCCTGCTCGCTTTCGGCGGCCCGGCACTCGACTTCCCGGTGTGCGAACGTCATCGTTCCGGTACCCTTCGGTGCCCCTTGCCCCACTCTAGCTCCGGTGCTAAAGCGGAGTCGGTCGGTCTCACGGACGCCGAGTTAGCAGGCGGAAAGGGGTGCGCAGCCTTTCGCTGTCACTCCGGCGGGCAGCACCGCACCTCCGAGTGCTCGGTACCGAACGCTGCGCCTCCTCCTGCCGCACGCAACGAGCCATACCCGGAGGAAATCGGCCTCGGCGTTCCGGAGTTATCCGCCTCCGAGTGGGCCTGACCAAGCGGGGTGAACTGGAAATCATTAACCAACGTACTTCCATGTTTTCACCCGCAGAGGGCAGCACTCTCTTCTCCGTTTTAAACTGGGCCGACCCGGCTCCGTTTCGAGACCCGGCACTCGACTTCCCGGTGTGCGACCGGGTTCGTTCCGGTACCGTTCGCTGCCCCTCGTCCTGCTCTAGCCGCGGAACTAAACCCGACGACCGTCGGTCTCACGCCCGCGGAGGGAGGCGGCGGAAAGTGGTTTGCAGCCTTTCGCTGTACCTCCGGCGGGCAG
>NW_027139348.1:122500-130000 GCF_035084215.1 Heptranchias perlo
GGTTCCCTCGACCGACTGACTTCCGAACTCCTTTCTGGGCTTAAACGGGTGGAATTCGGACCCTCTCGCAAGGGAGCCGAAGCCCGCCAGCCCCGGGAGGCCTCGGGGCCGCCGTTTTCAAGCCCGACCAAAAAACCCGAAAAATGGGGAAAAATGGGAAAAATTCCCACTCCCAAAAGGCTTAAAAGTCGGTTGGGCGGCAGCCCGGGTCGGTCTCTGCAGACCTGGAGGCGCTGGACACAAGTCTGGTAAACAGGCTAAGTCTCGACATGCCACCTCTTACTATCCTGCAGGTACCCCGCCAATCCCCCCGGAACCGGCTGGCAATTGGCGAATCAGCGGGACGAATTTGAATTCGTGACCGACTTTCTGACACCGAATCGCCGCAAACGCGTTTCGATTTTTCGGCTTCGGTACCTCCCATCAGACTTTGACTGGCCATATCTCCGGACTCACGTGTCGCAGCCGGGACCTTCAGGCACCGTTCGACGCGTCTACCCCTGCCCCGTCGAATGGCGCCCCTCGCGGTGTGGTCCGATTTCCGCATTTTGGTCAGATTTGCCTCCAAAATTTTCAGATTGAGTTGACGAATGCCCCCTACGGGGTAACCTCTTGCCCTTTCGGACCTGGTCCCTGTGACTTAATTTCCGCCTTTTGCTCAATCGTTTCCCCATTTATAATTAATTTTAAAAATCGGGTTACTCAGTTCTGGTTTACCAGTTCCCTCTTCGGACTTAGTTTTTGGTTAATCATTTCCGGTTCACCAGTTCCCGTTTTGGACTTAGTCTCTGCGGGCCGTTTCTCATCTTTTGGTTCATCAGTTCCCCTCTTTTAATAATTTTTTGGCTGCTTTCGTTTGATCATTTCCCTGCCTTCTGGGTAACTTTTCCACCTTAGGACTTCATCGCCGCACATTGTTTTCGACTTCTGGTTGATCATTTCACCCCTTTTAATCATTTTTGTAACTTTTGGTTAACCATTTCACCCAGCTTCTGGTTAACCATTTCCCCTTTGGGACTTAGTCTGTGAGCATTCTTTTGGGATTCTGGTTAACCATTTGCCAATTTTTAAAAAATGTTGCCACTTTTGTTTAATGCTTTCTGGTCAACCTTTCCCTCTTTCAGACTTCACCGCGGCACATTGCTTCAGCCTCCTGGTTAATCATTTCACCCCTTTTAATCATTTTTGCAACTTTTGGTTAACCATTTCCCCCAGCTTCTGGTTAACCATTTCCCCTTTGGGACTTGGTCTCTGAGCATTCTTTTGGGATTCTGGTTAACCATTTGCCACTTTTTAAAAAATGTTGCCGCTTTTGTTTAATGCTTTCCCTGCTTTCTGGTCAACCTTTTCCCCTTTAGGACTTCACCGCGGCACATTGCTTTAGCCTCCTGGTTAATCATTTCACCCCTTTTAATCATTTTTGCAACTTTTGGTTAACCATTTCCCCCAGCTTCTGGTTAACCATTTCCCCTTTGGGACTTAGTCTCTGAGCATTCTTTTGGGATTCTGGTTAACCATTTGCCAATTATTTTAAAATGTTGCCACTTTTGTTTAATGCTTTCTGGTCAACCTTTCCCTCTTTCAGACTTCACCGCGGCACATTGCTTTAGCCTCCTGGTTAATCATTTCACCCCTTTTAATCATTTTTGCAACTTTTGGTTAACCATTTCCCCCAGCTTCTGGTTAACCATTTCCCCTTTGGGACTTAGTCTCTGAGCATTCTTTTGGGATTCTGGTTAATCATTTGCCACTTTTTTAAAAATGTTGCCGCTTTTGTTTAATGCTTTCCCTGCTTTGTGGTCAACCTTTTCCCCTTTAGGACTTCACCGCGGCACATTGCTTCAGCCTCCTGGTTAATCATTTCACCCCTTTTAATCATTTTTGCAACTTTTGGTTAACCATTTCCCCCTGCTTCTGGTTAACCATTTCCCCTTTGGGACTTAGTCTCTGAGCATTCTTTTGGGATTCTGGTTAATCATTTGCCAATTTTTAAAAAATGTTGCCGCTTTTGTTTAATGCTTTCCCTGCTTTGTGGTCAACCTTTTCCCCTTTAGGACTTCACCGCGGCACATTGCTTCAGCCTCCTGGTTAATCATTTCACCCCTTTTAATCATTTTTGCAACTTTTGGTTAACCATTTCCCCCAGCTTCTGGTTAACCATTTCCCCTTTGGGACTTAGTCTCTGAGCATTCTTTTGGGATTCTGGTTAACCATTTGCCACTTTTTAAAAAATGTTGCCGCTTTTGTTTAATCGTTTCCCTGCTTTCTGGTCAACCTTTTCCCCTTTCAGACTTCATCGCCGAGCATTGTTGTCGACTTCTGGTTAATCATTTTTCCCCTTTAAATCTTTTTTTGCCACTTTTGGTTAACCATTTCACCCAGCTTCTGGTTAACCATTTGCCCCATTATACTGAATTTTTCCGCTTTGGTTTAATCATTTCCCTGCTTTCTTGTCAACCTTTTACCCTTTAGGACTTCACCGCGGCACATTGCTTCAGCCTCCTGGTTAATCATTTCTCCCCTTTTAATCCTTTTTCCCACTTTTGGTTCACCAGTTCACCCAGCTTCTGGTTCACCATTTCCCCTTTGGGACTTAAGTCTCTGAGCATTCTTTTGGGATTCTGGTTAACCATTTGCCACTTTTTAAAAAATGTTGCCGCTTTTGTTTAATGCTTTCCCTGCTTTCTGGTCAACCTTTTCCCCTTTAGGACTTCACCGCGGCACATTGCTTTAGCCTCCTGGTTAATCATTTCACCCCTTTTAATCCTTTTTCCCACTTTGGGTTGGACAGTTCACCCAGCTACTGGTTAACCATTTCCCCTTTGGGACTTAAGTCTCTGAGCATTCTTTTGTGATTCTGGTTCACCATTTGTCCCTTTTTAAAAGATATTGCTGCTTTTGATTAAACCTTTCCCTGCTTTGCGGTCGACCTATTCCTCTTTCAGACTTCATCGCCGCACCTTGTTTTCGACATCTGGTTCAACATTTCTCCCCTTTTAATCCTTTTTCCCACTTTTGGTTAAGCAGTTCACCCAGCTTCTGGTTCACCATTTGCCCCTTTTTACTGAATTTTTCTGCTTTTGTTTAATCATTTCCCTGCTTTGCGGTCGACCTATTCCTCTTTCAGACTTCATCGCCGCGCATTGTTTTCGACATCTGGTTAAACATTTCTCCCCTTTTAATCCTTTTTCCCACTTTTGGTTAAGCAGTTCACCCAACTTCTGGTTAACCATTTGCCCCTTCTTACTGAATTTTTCCGCTTTTGTTTAATCATTTCCCTGCTTTATGGTCAACCTTTTCCCCTTTAGGACTTCGCCGCCGCACTTTGCTTTCGCCTTCTGGTTAATCATTTCACAACATTTTAATCCTTTTTCCCACTTTTGGTTAAACAGTTCACCCAGCTTCTGGTTAACCATTTGCCCCTTTGGGACTTAAGTCTCTGAGCATTCTTTTGGGATTCTGGTTCACCATTTGTCCCTTTTTAAAAGATATTGCTGCTTCTGTTTAATCCTTTCCCTGCTTTGCGGTCAACCTTTTCCTCTTTCAGACTTCATCGCCGCGCATTGTTTTCGACATCTGGTTCAACATTTCTCCCCTTTTAATCCTCTTTCCCACTTTTGGTTAAGCAGTTCACCCAACTTCTGGTTCACCACTTGCCCCTTTTTACTGAATTTTTCTGCTTTTGTTTAATCATTTCCCTGCTTTCCGGTCAACCTTTCCCTCTTTCAGACTTAATCGCCGCACATTGTTGTCGACTTCTGGTTGATCAGTTCACCCCTTTTTTATCCTTTTTCCCACTTTGGGTTAAGCAGTTCACCCAGCTACTGGTTAACCATTTCCCCTTTGGGACTTAAGTCTCTGAGCATTCTTTTGGGATTCTGGTAAACCATTTGTCCCTTTTTAAAAAATGCTGCTGCTTTTGTTTAATGCTTGCCCTGCTTTGCGGTCGATCATTTCACCCCTTTTAATCCATTTTTGCCACTTTGGGTTAAACAGTTCACACAACTTCTGGTTCACCATTTCACATTTTGGAACTTTTATTCCCACCATTACTTTGGGCTTCTGGTTCATCATTTCACGCTGTTTTACAAATCTTTGCCGCTTCACTTTTAATCCACAAACCGGGGCTCGCTTTCGGGTGTTGGGGGGGGGGGGGGGGGGTAGCGGGTTTGGGCCGGGCACTCCACATCCCGGTGTGCGACCGGGTTCGTTCTGGTACCGCTCGGTGCCCCTCGTCCTGCTCTTGCCGCGGAAGCAAACCAGACGACCGTCGGTCTCACGCCCGAGGGGAGAGGAGGCGGAAAGCGGTTTGCAGCCTTTCGCTGTACCTCCGGCGGGCAGCGCCGCACCTCCGAGTGCTCGGTACCGTTCGCTGCGCCTCGTCCGGCCGCACGCAGCGAGCCAAACCCGGAGGAAATCGGCCTGTGCCTTCTCGAGATATGGGCCTCCGGGTGGGACGGACAAACCGGGGCCCCGAGCTCGCTTTCGGCGGCCCGGCACTCGACTTCCCGGTGTCCGAACGTGATCCTTCCGGTACCCTTCGGTGCCCCTTGCCCGACTCCAGCTCCCGTGCTGAAGCGGAGTCGGTCGGCCTGACGGCCGCCGAGTTAGCCAGCGGAAAGCGGTGCGCAGCCTTTCGCTTGCAGCTCCGGCGGGCAGCGCCGCACCTCCGGCTGCTCAGTGCCGTCCGCTGCTCCCCTTCCGGCTGCACGCAGCGAACCATACCCGGAGGAAATCGGCCTCGGCCTTCCGGAGATATGGGCCTGCGAGTGGGACCAATAAATCGGTGCACATTTCCGGCTCGGTTTCCGGCCTCGGCACTATCAGTTCACGCCGTCCGACCGACGTCGTTCTGGCACGGTTCCGTTGCTCCTTGATCCGGTCCAGCCACGGTAATCAGCCGAAGATGGTGGGGGGGGGACACATTGCCCGCCGAGTTAGCCGGAGGAAATCGGCCTCGGACTTCCTCAGATATCAGCCTCCGGGTGGGACAGACAAACCGGGGACCCGAGCACGCTTTCGGCGGCCCGCTGGTCGACTTCCCGGTGTGCGACCGGGTTCGTTCCGGTACCGTTCGCTGCCCCTCGTCCTGCTCTAGCCGCGGAGACAAACCCGACGACCGTCGGTCTCACGCCCGCGGAGGGAGGTGGCGGAAAGTGGTTTGCAGCCTTTCGCTGTACCTCCGGCGGGCAGCGCCCGACCTCCGAGTGCTCGGTACCGTCCGCTGCGCCTGGTCCTGCCGCACACAACGAGCCATACCCGGTGGAAATCGGCCTGTGCCTTCCAGAGATATGGGCCTCCGGGTGGGACGGACAAACCGGGGCCCCGTGCTCGCTTTCGGCGGCCCGCTAGTCGACTTCCCGGTGTGCGACCGGGTTCCTTCCGGTACCGTTCGCTGCCCCTCGTCCTGCTCTAGCCGCGGAAACAAACCCGACGACCGTCGGTCTCACGCCCGCGGAGGGAGGCGGCGGAAAGTGGTTTGCAGCCTTTCGCTGTACCTCCGGCGGGCAGCGCCCGACCTCCGAGTGCTCGGTACCGTCCGCTGCGCCTGGTCCGGCCGCACGCAACGAGCCATACCCGGAGGAAATCGGCCTGTGCCTTCCGGAGATATGGGCCTCCGGGTGGGACGGACAAACCGGGGCCCCGAGCGGTGGCACCCTGCTCGCTTTCGGCGGCCCGGCACTCGACTTCCCGGTGTGCGAACGTCATCGTTCCGGTACCCTTCGGTGCCCCTTGCCCCACTCTAGCTCCGGTGCTAAAGCGGAGTCGGTCGGTCTCACGGACGCCGAGTTAGCAGGCGGAAAGGGGTGCGCAGCCTTTCGCTGTCACTCCGGCGGGCAGCACCGCACCTCCGAGTGCTCGGTACCGAACGCTGCGCCTCCTCCTGCCGCACGCAACGAGCCATACCCGGAGGAAATCGGCCTCGGCGTTCCGGAGTTATCCGCCTCCGAGTGGGCCTGACCAAGCGGGGTGAACTGGAAATCATTAACCAACGTACTTCCATGTTTTCACCCGCAGAGGGCAGCACTCTCTTCTCCGTTTTAAACTGGGCCGACCCGGCTCCGTTTCGAGACCCGGCACTCGACTTCCCGGTGTGCGACCGGGTTCGTTCCGGTACCGTTCGCTGCCCCTCGTCCTGCTCTAGCCGCGGAACTAAACCCGACGACCGTCGGTCTCACGCCCGCGGAGGGAGGCGGCGGAAAGTGGTTTGCAGCCTTTCGCTGTACCTCCGGCGGGCAGCGCCCGACCTCCGAGTGCTCGGTACCGTCCGCTGCGCCTGGTCCGGCCGCACACAACGAGCCATACCCGGAGGAAATCGGCCTGTGCCTTCCGGAGATATGGGCCTCCGGGTGGACGGACAAACCGGGGCCCCGAGCGGTGGCACCCTGCTCGCTTTCGGCGGCCCGGCACTCGACTTCCCGGTGTGCGAACGTCATCGTTCCGGTACCCTTCGGTGCCCCTTGCCCCACTCTAGCTCCGGTGCTAAAGCGGAGTCGGTCGGTCTCACGGACGCCGAGTTAGCAGGCGGAAAGGGGTGCGCAGCCTTTCGCTGTCACTCCGGCGGGCAGCACCGCACCTCCGAGTGCTCGGTACCGAACGCTGCGCCTCCTCCTGCCGCACGCAACGAGCCATACCCGGAGGAAATCGGCCTCGGCGTTCCGGAGTTATCCGCCTCCGAGTGGGCCTGACCAAGCGGGGTGAACTGGAAATCATTAACCAACGTACTTCCATGTTTTCACCCGCAGAGGGCAGCACTCTCTTCTCCGTTTTAAACTGGGCCGACCCGGCTCCGTTTCGAGACCCGGCACTCGACTTCCCGGTGTGCGACCGGGTTCGTTCCGGTACCGTTCGCTGCCCCTCGTCCTGCTCTAGCCGCGGAACTAAACCCGACGACCGTCGGTCTCACGCCCGCGGAGGGAGGCGGCGGAAAGTGGTTTGCAGCCTTTCGCTGTACCTCCGGCGGGCAGCGCCCGACCTCCGAGTGCTCGGTACCGTCCGCTGCGCCTGGTCCGGCCGCACACAACGAGCCATAACCCGGTGGAAATCGGCCTGTGCCTTCCGGAGATATGGGCCTCCGGGTGGGACGGACAAACCGGGGCCCCGAGCTCGCTTTCGGCGGCCCGCTAGTCGACTTCCCGGTGTGCGAACGTCATCCTTCCGGTACTCAACCGTGCCCCTTGCCCCACTCTAGCTCCGGCGGTAAAGCGGAGTCGGTCGGTCTCACGGACGCCGAGTTAGCAGGCGGAAAGCGGTGCGCAGCCTTTCGCTGTCACTCCGGCGGGCAGCATCGCACCTCCCAGTGCTCGGTACCGTCCGCTGCGCCTGGTCCGGCCGCACACAACGAGCCATACCCGGAGGAAATCGGCCTGTGCCTTCCGGAGATATGGGCCTCCGGGTGGGACGGACAAACCGGGGCCCCGAGCGGTGGCACCCTGCTCGCTTTCAGCGGCCCGTCACTCGACTTCCCGGTATGCGAACGTGATCGTTCCGGTACCCTTC
>NW_027139348.1:142500-150000 GCF_035084215.1 Heptranchias perlo
AGCCCGACCAAAAAACCCGAAAAATGGGGAAAAATGGGAAAAATTCCCACTCCCAAAAGGCTTAAAAGTCGGTTGGGCGGCAGCCCGGGTCGGTCTCTGCAGACCTGGAGGCGCTGGACACAAGTCTGGTAAACAGGCTAAGTCTCGACATGCCACCTCTTACTATCCTGCAGGTACCCCGCCAATCCCCCCGGAACCGGCTGGCAATTGGCGAATCAGCGGGACGAATTTGAATTCGTGACCGACTTTCTGACACCGAATCGCCGCAAACGCGTTTCGATTTTTCGGCTTCGGTACCTCCCATCAGACTTTGACTGGCCATATCTCCGGACTCACGTGTCGCAGCCGGGACCTTCAGGCACCGTTCGACGCGTCTACCCCTGCCCCGTCGAATGGCGCCCCTCGCGGTGTGGTCCGATTTCCGCATTTTGGTCAGATTTGCCTCCAAAATTTTCAGATTGAGTTGACGAATGCCCCCTACGGGGTAACCTCTTGCCCTTTCGGACCTGGTCCCTGTGACTTAATTTCCGCCTTTTGCTCAATCGTTTCCCCATTTATAATTAATTTTAAAAATCGGGTTACTCAGTTCTGGTTTACCAGTTCCCTCTTCGGACTTAGTTTTTGGTTAATCATTTCCGGTTCACCAGTTCCCGTTTTGGACTTAGTCTCTGCGGGCCGTTTCTCATCTTTTGGTTCATCAGTTCCCCTCTTTTAATAATTTTTTGGCTGCTTTCGTTTGATCATTTCCCTGCCTTCTGGGTAACTTTTCCACCTTAGGACTTCATCGCCGCACATTGTTTTCGACTTCTGGTTGATCATTTCACCCCTTTTAATCATTTTTGTAACTTTTGGTTAACCATTTCACCCAGCTTCTGGTTAACCATTTCCCCTTTGGGACTTAGTCTGTGAGCATTCTTTTGGGATTCTGGTTAACCATTTGCCAATTTTTAAAAAATGTTGCCACTTTTGTTTAATGCTTTCTGGTCAACCTTTCCCTCTTTCAGACTTCACCGCGGCACATTGCTTCAGCCTCCTGGTTAATCATTTCACCCCTTTTAATCATTTTTGCAACTTTTGGTTAACCATTTCCCCCAGCTTCTGGTTAACCATTTCCCCTTTGGGACTTGGTCTCTGAGCATTCTTTTGGGATTCTGGTTAACCATTTGCCACTTTTTAAAAAATGTTGCCGCTTTTGTTTAATGCTTTCCCTGCTTTCTGGTCAACCTTTTCCCCTTTAGGACTTCACCGCGGCACATTGCTTTAGCCTCCTGGTTAATCATTTCACCCCTTTTAATCATTTTTGCAACTTTTGGTTAACCATTTCCCCCAGCTTCTGGTTAACCATTTCCCCTTTGGGACTTAGTCTCTGAGCATTCTTTTGGGATTCTGGTTAACCATTTGCCAATTATTTTAAAATGTTGCCACTTTTGTTTAATGCTTTCTGGTCAACCTTTCCCTCTTTCAGACTTCACCGCGGCACATTGCTTTAGCCTCCTGGTTAATCATTTCACCCCTTTTAATCATTTTTGCAACTTTTGGTTAACCATTTCCCCCAGCTTCTGGTTAACCATTTCCCCTTTGGGACTTAGTCTCTGAGCATTCTTTTGGGATTCTGGTTAATCATTTGCCACTTTTTTAAAAATGTTGCCGCTTTTGTTTAATGCTTTCCCTGCTTTGTGGTCAACCTTTTCCCCTTTAGGACTTCACCGCGGCACATTGCTTCAGCCTCCTGGTTAATCATTTCACCCCTTTTAATCATTTTTGCAACTTTTGGTTAACCATTTCCCCCTGCTTCTGGTTAACCATTTCCCCTTTGGGACTTAGTCTCTGAGCATTCTTTTGGGATTCTGGTTAATCATTTGCCAATTTT
Source organism: Heptranchias perlo (assembly GCF_035084215.1). Taxonomy (NCBI): domain Eukaryota; kingdom Metazoa; phylum Chordata; class Chondrichthyes; order Hexanchiformes; family Hexanchidae; genus Heptranchias; species Heptranchias perlo. Next base: position 144,371 of record NW_027139348.1, read on the forward strand.
TAAAAAATGTTGCCGCTTTTGTTTAATGCTTTCCCTGCTTTGTGGTCAACCTTTTCCCCTTTAGGACTTCACCGCGGCACATTGCTTCAGCCTCCTGGTTAATCATTTCACCCCTTTTAATCATTTTTGCAACTTTTGGTTAACCATTTCCCCCAGCTTCTGGTTAACCATTTCCCCTTTGGGACTTAGTCTCTGAGCATTCTTTTGGGATTCTGGTTAACCATTTGCCACTTTTTAAAAAATGTTGCCGCTTTTGTTTAATCGTTTCCCTGCTTTCTGGTCAACCTTTTCCCCTTTCAGACTTCATCGCCGAGCATTGTTGTCGACTTCTGGTTAATCATTTTTCCCCTTTAAATCTTTTTTTGCCACTTTTGGTTAACCATTTCACCCAGCTTCTGGTTAACCATTTGCCCCATTATACTGAATTTTTCCGCTTTGGTTTAATCATTTCCCTGCTTTCTTGTCAACCTTTTACCCTTTAGGACTTCACCGCGGCACATTGCTTCAGCCTCCTGGTTAATCATTTCTCCCCTTTTAATCCTTTTTCCCACTTTTGGTTCACCAGTTCACCCAGCTTCTGGTTCACCATTTCCCCTTTGGGACTTAAGTCTCTGAGCATTCTTTTGGGATTCTGGTTAACCATTTGCCACTTTTTAAAAAATGTTGCCGCTTTTGTTTAATGCTTTCCCTGCTTTCTGGTCAACCTTTTCCCCTTTAGGACTTCACCGCGGCACATTGCTTTAGCCTCCTGGTTAATCATTTCACCCCTTTTAATCCTTTTTCCCACTTTGGGTTGGACAGTTCACCCAGCTACTGGTTAACCATTTCCCCTTTGGGACTTAAGTCTCTGAGCATTCTTTTGTGATTCTGGTTCACCATTTGTCCCTTTTTAAAAGATATTGCTGCTTTTGATTAAACCTTTCCCTGCTTTGCGGTCGACCTATTCCTCTTTCAGACTTCATCGCCGCACCTTGTTTTCGACATCTGGTTCAACATTTCTCCCCTTTTAATCCTTTTTCCCACTTTTGGTTAAGCAGTTCACCCAGCTTCTGGTTCACCATTTGCCCCTTTTTACTGAATTTTTCTGCTTTTGTTTAATCATTTCCCTGCTTTGCGGTCGACCTATTCCTCTTTCAGACTTCATCGCCGCGCATTGTTTTCGACATCTGGTTAAACATTTCTCCCCTTTTAATCCTTTTTCCCACTTTTGGTTAAGCAGTTCACCCAACTTCTGGTTAACCATTTGCCCCTTCTTACTGAATTTTTCCGCTTTTGTTTAATCATTTCCCTGCTTTATGGTCAACCTTTTCCCCTTTAGGACTTCGCCGCCGCACTTTGCTTTCGCCTTCTGGTTAATCATTTCACAACATTTTAATCCTTTTTCCCACTTTTGGTTAAACAGTTCACCCAGCTTCTGGTTAACCATTTGCCCCTTTGGGACTTAAGTCTCTGAGCATTCTTTTGGGATTCTGGTTCACCATTTGTCCCTTTTTAAAAGATATTGCTGCTTCTGTTTAATCCTTTCCCTGCTTTGCGGTCAACCTTTTCCTCTTTCAGACTTCATCGCCGCGCATTGTTTTCGACATCTGGTTCAACATTTCTCCCCTTTTAATCCTCTTTCCCACTTTTGGTTAAGCAGTTCACCCAACTTCTGGTTCACCACTTGCCCCTTTTTACTGAATTTTTCTGCTTTTGTTTAATCATTTCCCTGCTTTCCGGTCAACCTTTCCCTCTTTCAGACTTAATCGCCGCACATTGTTGTCGACTTCTGGTTGATCAGTTCACCCCTTTTTTATCCTTTTTCCCACTTTGGGTTAAGCAGTTCACCCAGCTACTGGTTAACCATTTCCCCTTTGGGACTTAAGTCTCTGAGCATTCTTTTGGGATTCTGGTAAACCATTTGTCCCTTTTTAAAAAATGCTGCTGCTTTTGTTTAATGCTTGCCCTGCTTTGCGGTCGATCATTTCACCCCTTTTAATCCATTTTTGCCACTTTGGGTTAAACAGTTCACACAACTTCTGGTTCACCATTTCACATTTTGGAACTTTTATTCCCACCATTACTTTGGGCTTCTGGTTCATCATTTCACGCTGTTTTACAAATCTTTGCCGCTTCACTTTTAATCCACAAACCGGGGCTCGCTTTCGGGTGTTGGGGGGGGGGGGGGGGGTAGCGGGTTTGGGCCGGGCACTCCACATCCCGGTGTGCGACCGGGTTCGTTCTGGTACCGCTCGGTGCCCCTCGTCCTGCTCTTGCCGCGGAAGCAAACCAGACGACCGTCGGTCTCACGCCCGAGGGGAGAGGAGGCGGAAAGCGGTTTGCAGCCTTTCGCTGTACCTCCGGCGGGCAGCGCCGCACCTCCGAGTGCTCGGTACCGTTCGCTGCGCCTCGTCCGGCCGCACGCAGCGAGCCAAACCCGGAGGAAATCGGCCTGTGCCTTCTCGAGATATGGGCCTCCGGGTGGGACGGACAAACCGGGGCCCCGAGCTCGCTTTCGGCGGCCCGGCACTCGACTTCCCGGTGTCCGAACGTGATCCTTCCGGTACCCTTCGGTGCCCCTTGCCCGACTCCAGCTCCCGTGCTGAAGCGGAGTCGGTCGGCCTGACGGCCGCCGAGTTAGCCAGCGGAAAGCGGTGCGCAGCCTTTCGCTTGCAGCTCCGGCGGGCAGCGCCGCACCTCCGGCTGCTCAGTGCCGTCCGCTGCTCCCCTTCCGGCTGCACGCAGCGAACCATACCCGGAGGAAATCGGCCTCGGCCTTCCGGAGATATGGGCCTGCGAGTGGGACCAATAAATCGGTGCACATTTCCGGCTCGGTTTCCGGCCTCGGCACTATCAGTTCACGCCGTCCGACCGACGTCGTTCTGGCACGGTTCCGTTGCTCCTTGATCCGGTCCAGCCACGGTAATCAGCCGAAGATGGTGGGGGGGGGACACATTGCCCGCCGAGTTAGCCGGAGGAAATCGGCCTCGGACTTCCTCAGATATCAGCCTCCGGGTGGGACAGACAAACCGGGGACCCGAGCACGCTTTCGGCGGCCCGCTGGTCGACTTCCCGGTGTGCGACCGGGTTCGTTCCGGTACCGTTCGCTGCCCCTCGTCCTGCTCTAGCCGCGGAGACAAACCCGACGACCGTCGGTCTCACGCCCGCGGAGGGAGGTGGCGGAAAGTGGTTTGCAGCCTTTCGCTGTACCTCCGGCGGGCAGCGCCCGACCTCCGAGTGCTCGGTACCGTCCGCTGCGCCTGGTCCTGCCGCACACAACGAGCCATACCCGGTGGAAATCGGCCTGTGCCTTCCAGAGATATGGGCCTCCGGGTGGGACGGACAAACCGGGGCCCCGTGCTCGCTTTCGGCGGCCCGCTAGTCGACTTCCCGGTGTGCGACCGGGTTCCTTCCGGTACCGTTCGCTGCCCCTCGTCCTGCTCTAGCCGCGGAAACAAACCCGACGACCGTCGGTCTCACGCCCGCGGAGGGAGGCGGCGGAAAGTGGTTTGCAGCCTTTCGCTGTACCTCCGGCGGGCAGCGCCCGACCTCCGAGTGCTCGGTACCGTCCGCTGCGCCTGGTCCGGCCGCACGCAACGAGCCATACCCGGAGGAAATCGGCCTGTGCCTTCCGGAGATATGGGCCTCCGGGTGGGACGGACAAACCGGGGCCCCGAGCGGTGGCACCCTGCTCGCTTTCGGCGGCCCGGCACTCGACTTCCCGGTGTGCGAACGTCATCGTTCCGGTACCCTTCGGTGCCCCTTGCCCCACTCTAGCTCCGGTGCTAAAGCGGAGTCGGTCGGTCTCACGGACGCCGAGTTAGCAGGCGGAAAGGGGTGCGCAGCCTTTCGCTGTCACTCCGGCGGGCAGCACCGCACCTCCGAGTGCTCGGTACCGAACGCTGCGCCTCCTCCTGCCGCACGCAACGAGCCATACCCGGAGGAAATCGGCCTCGGCGTTCCGGAGTTATCCGCCTCCGAGTGGGCCTGACCAAGCGGGGTGAACTGGAAATCATTAACCAACGTACTTCCATGTTTTCACCCGCAGAGGGCAGCACTCTCTTCTCCGTTTTAAACTGGGCCGACCCGGCTCCGTTTCGAGACCCGGCACTCGACTTCCCGGTGTGCGACCGGGTTCGTTCCGGTACCGTTCGCTGCCCCTCGTCCTGCTCTAGCCGCGGAACTAAACCCGACGACCGTCGGTCTCACGCCCGCGGAGGGAGGCGGCGGAAAGTGGTTTGCAGCCTTTCGCTGTACCTCCGGCGGGCAGCGCCCGACCTCCGAGTGCTCGGTACCGTCCGCTGCGCCTGGTCCGGCCGCACACAACGAGCCATACCCGGAGGAAATCGGCCTGTGCCTTCCGGAGATATGGGCCTCCGGGTGGGACGGACAAACCGGGGCCCCGAGCGGTGGCACCCTGCTCGCTTTCGGCGGCCCGGCACTCGACTTCCCGGTGTGCGAACGTCATCGTTCCGGTACCCTTCGGTGCCCCTTGCCCCACTCTAGCTCCGGTGCTAAAGCGGAGTCGGTCGGTCTCACGGACGCCGAGTTAGCAGGCGGAAAGGGGTGCGCAGCCTTTCGCTGTCACTCCGGCGGGCAGCACCGCACCTCCGAGTGCTCGGTACCGAACGCTGCGCCTCCTCCTGCCGCACGCAACGAGCCATACCCGGAGGAAATCGGCCTCGGCGTTCCGGAGTTATCCGCCTCCGAGTGGGCCTGACCAAGCGGGGTGAACTGGAAATCATTAACCAACGTACTTCCATGTTTTCACCCGCAGAGGGCAGCACTCTCTTCTCCGTTTTAAACTGGGCCGACCCGGCTCCGTTTCGAGACCCGGCACTCGACTTCCCGGTGTGCGACCGGGTTCGTTCCGGTACCGTTCGCTGCCCCTCGTCCTGCTCTAGCCGCGGAACTAAACCCGACGACCGTCGGTCTCACGCCCGCGGAGGGAGGCGGCGGAAAGTGGTTTGCAGCCTTTCGCTGTACCTCCGGCGGGCAGCGCCCGACCTCCGAGTGCTCGGTACCGTCCGCTGCGCCTGGTCCGGCCGCACACAACGAGCCATACCCGGTGGAAATCGGCCTGTGCCTTCCGGAGATATGGGCCTCCGGGTGGGACGGACAAACCGGGGCCCCGAGCTCGCTTTCGGCGGCCCGCTAGTCGACTTCCCGGTGTGCGAACGTCATCCTTCCGGTACTCAACCGTGCCCCTTGCCCCACTCTAGCTCCGGCGGTAAAGCGGAGTCGGTCGGTCTCACGGACGCCGAGTTAGCAGGCGGAAAGCGGTGCGCAGCCTTTCGCTGTCACTCCGGCGGGCAGCATCGCACCTCCCAGTGCTCGGTACCGTCCGCTGCGCCTGGTCCGGCCGCACACAACGAGCCATACCCGGAGGAAATCGGCCTGTGCCTTCCGGAGATATGGGCCTCCGGGTGGGACGGACAAACCGGGGCCCCGAGCTCGCTTTCGGCGGCCCGGCACTCGACTTGCCGGTGTGCGAACGTCATCCTTCCGGTACCCAACCGTGCCCCTTGCCCCACTCTAGCTCCGGCGGTAAAGCGAAGTCGGTCGGTCTCACGTACGCCGAGTTAGCAGGCGGAAAGCGGTGCGCAGCCTTTCGCTGTCACTCCGGCGGGCAGCATCGCACCTCCGAGTGC
>NW_027139348.1:162500-172500 GCF_035084215.1 Heptranchias perlo
TCAATCGTTTCCCCATTTATAATTAATTTTAAAAATCGGGTTACTCAGTTCTGGTTTACCAGTTCCCTCTTCGGACTTCGTTTTTGGTTAATCATTTCCGGTTCACCAGTTCCCGTTTTGGACTTAGTCTCTGCGGGCCGTTTCTCATCTTTTGGTTCATCAGTTCCCCTCTTTTAATAATTTTTTGGCTGCTTTCGTTTGATCATTTCCCTGCCTTCTGGGTAACTTTTGCCCCTTAGGACTTCATCGCCGCACATTATTTTCGACTTCTGGTTGATCATTTCACCCCTTTTAATCATTTTTGCAACTTTTGGTTAACCATTTCCCCCAGCTTCTGGTTAACCATTTCCCCTTTGGGACTTAGTCTCTGAGCATTCTTTTGGGATTCTGGTTAATCATTTGCCAATTTTTAAAAAATGTTGCCACTTTTGTTTAATGCTTTCTGGTCAACCTTTCCCTCTTTCAGACTTCACCGCGGCACATTGCTTCAGCCTCCTGGTTAATCATTTCACCCCTTTTAATCATTTTTGCAACTTTTGGTTAACCATTTCCCCCAGCTTCTGGTTAACCATTTCCCCTTTGGGACTTAGTCTCTGAGCATTCTTTTGGGATTCTGGTTAATCATTTGCCAATTTTTAAAAAATGTTGCCGCTTTTGTTTAATGCTTTCTGGTCAACCTTTCCCTCTTTCAGACTTCACCGCGGCACATTGCTTTAGCCTCCTGGTTAATCATTTCACCCCTTTTAATCATTTTTGCAACTTTTGGTTAACCATTTCCCCCAGCTTCTGGTTAACCATTTCCCCTTTGGGACTTGGTCTCTGAGCATTCTTTTGGGATTCTGGTTAATCATTTGCCAATTTTTTAAAAATGTTCCCACTTTTGTTTAATGCTTTCTGGTCAACCTTTCCCTCTTTCAGACTTCACCGCGGCACATTGCTTCAGCCTCCTGGTTAATCATTTCACCCCTTTTAATCATTTTTGCAACTTTTGGTTAACCATTTCCCCCAGCTTCTGGTTAACCATTTCCCCTTTGGGACTTAGTCTCTGAGCATTCTTTTGGGATTCTGGTTAATCATTTGCCACTTTTTTAAAAATGTTGCCACTTTTGTTTAATGCTTTCTGGTCAACCTTTCCCTCTTTCAGACTTCACCGCGGCACATTGCTTTAGCCTCCTGGTTAATCATTTCACCCCTTTTAATCATTTTTGCAACTTTTGGTTAACCATTTCCCCCAGCTTCTGGTTAACCATTTCCCCTTTGGGACTTAGTCTCTGAGCATTCTTTTGGGATTCTGGTTAATCATTTGCCACTTTTTTAAAAATGTTGCCACTTTTGTTTAATGCTTTCTGGTCAACCTTTCCCTCTTTCAGACTTCACCGCGGCACATTGCTTTAGCCTCCTGGTTAATCATTTCACCCCTTTTAATCATTTTTGCAACTTTTGGTTAACCATTTCCCCCAGCTTCTGGTTAACCATTTCCCCTTTGGGACTTAGTCTCTGAGCATTCTTTTGGGATTCTGGTTAATCATTTGCCACTTTTTTAAAAATGTTGCCACTTTTGTTTAATGCTTTCTGGTCAACCTTTCCCTCTTTCAGACTTCACCGCGGCACATTGCTTTAGCCTCCTGGTTAATCATTTCACCCCTTTTAATCATTTTTGCAACTTTTGGTTAACCATTTCCCCCAGCTTCTGGTTAACCATTTCCCCTTTGGGACTTAGTCTCTGAGCATTCTTTTGGGATTCTGGTTAATCATTTGCCACTTTTTTAAAAATGTTGCCACTTTTGTTTAATGCTTTCTGGTCAACCTTTCCCTCTTTCAGACTTCACCGCGGCACATTGCTTTAGCCTCCTGGTTAATCATTTCACCCCTTTTAATCATTTTTGCAACTTTTGGTTAACCATTTCCCCCAGCTTCTGGTTAACCATTTCCCCTTTGGGACTTAGTCTCTGAGCATTCTTTTGGGATTCTGGTTAATCATTTGCCACTTTTTTAAAAATGTTGCCACTTTTGTTTAATGCTTTCTGGTCAACCTTTCCCTCTTTCAGACTTCACCGCGGCACATTGCTTTAGCCTCCTGGTTAATCATTTCACCCCTTTTAATCATTTTTGCAACTTTTGGTTAACCATTTCCCCCAGCTTCTGGTTAACCATTTCCCCTTTGGGACTTAGTCTCTGAGCATTCTTTTGGGATTCTGGTTAATCATTTGCCAATTTTTTTAAAATGTTGCCACTTTTGTTTAATGCTTTCTGGTCAACCTTTCCCTCTTTCAGACTTCACCGCGGCACATTGCTTTAGCCTCCTGGTTAATCATTTCACCCCTTTTAATCATTTTTGCAACTTTTGGTTAACCATTTCCCCCAGCTTCTGGTTAACCATTTCCCCTTTGGGACTTAGTCTCTGAGCATTCTTTTGGGATTCTGGTTAATCATTTGCCACTTTTTTAAAAATGTTGCCACTTTTGTTTAATGCTTTCTGGTCAACCTTTTCCCCTTTCAGACTTCATCGCCGCGCATTGTTGTCGACTTCTGGTTAATCATTTTTCCCCTTTAAATCTTTTTTTGCAACTTTTGGTTAACCATTTCCCCCAGCTTCTGGTTAACCATTTCCCCTTTGGGACTTAGTCTCTGAGCATTCTTTTGGGATTCTGGTTAATCATTTGCCACTTTTTTAAAAATGTTGCCGCTTTTGTTTAATGCTTTCCCTGCTTTGTGGTTAACCTTTTCCCCTTTAGGACTTCACCGCGGCACATTGCTTCAGCCTCCTGGTTAATCATTTCACCCCTTTTAATCATTTTTGCAACTTTTGGTTAACCATTTCCCCCAGCTTCTGGTTAACCATTTCCCCTTTGGGACTTAGTCTCTGAGCATTCTTTTGGGATTCTGGTTAATCATTTGCCACTTTTTTAAAAATGTTGCCGCTCTTGTTTAATCGTTTCCCTGCTATGTGGTCAACCTTTTCCCCTTTCAGACTTCATCGCCGCGCATTGTTGTCGACTTCTGGTTAATCATTTTTCCCCTTTAAATCTTTTTTTGCAACTTTTGGTTAACCATTTCCCCCAGCTTCTGGTTAACCATTTCCCCTTTGGGACTTAGTCTCTGAGCATTCTTTTGGGATTCTGGTTAATCATTTGCCACTTTTTTAAAAATGTTGCCGCTTTTGTTTAATGCTTTCCCTGCTTTGTGGTTAACCTTTTCCCCTTTAGGACTTCACCGCGGCACATTGCTTCAGCCTCCTGGTTAATCATTTCACCCCTTTTAATCATTTTTGCAACTTTTGGTTAACCATTTCCCCCAGCTTCTGGTTAACCATTTCCCCTTTGGGACTTGGTCTCTGAGCATTCTTTTGGGATTCTGGTTAATCATTTGCCACTTTTTAAAAAATGTTTCCGCTTTTGTTTAATGCTTTCCCTGCTTTCTGGTCAACCTTTTCCCCTTTAGGACTTCACCGCAGCACATTGCTTTAGCCTCCTGGTTAATCATTTCACCCCTTTTAATCATTTTTGCAACTTTTGGTTAACCATTTCCCCCAGCTTCTGGTTAACCATTTCCCCTTTGGGACTTAGTCTCTGAGCATTCTTTTGGGATTCTGGTTAACCATTTGCCAATTTTTTTAAAATGTTGCCACTTTTGTTTAATGCTTTCTGGTCAACCTTTCCCTCTTTCAGACTTCACCGCCGCACATAATTTTCGACTTCTGGTTGATCATTTCACCCCTTTTAATCATTTTTGCAACTTTTGGTTAACCATTTCCCCCAGCTTCTGGTTAACCATTTCCCCTTTGGGACTTAGTCCCTGAGCATTCTTTTGGGATTCTGGTTAATCATTTGCCACTTTTTTAAAAATTTTGCCGCTTTTGTTTAATCGTTTCCCTGCTATGTGGTCAACCTTTTCCCCTTTCAGACTTCATCGCCGCGCATTGTTGTCGACTTCTGGTTAATCATTTTTCCCCTTTAAATCTTTTTTTGCCACTTTTGGTTAACCATTTCACCCAGCTTCTGGTTAACCATTTGCCCCATTTTACTGAATTTTTCCGCTTTGGTTTAATCATTTCCCTGCTTTCTTGTCAACCTTTTCCCCTTTTGGACTTCGCCGCCGCACTTTGCTTTTGCCTTCTGGTTAAACATTTCTCCCCTTTTAATCCTTTTTCCCACTTTTGGTTCACCAGTTCACCCAGCTTCTGGTTCACCATTTCCCCTTTGGGACTTAAGTCTCTGAGCATTCTTTTGGGATTCTGGTTAACCATTTGCCACTTTTTAAAAAATGTTGCTGCTTTTGTTTAATGCTTTCCCTGCTTTCTGGTCAACCTTTTCCTCTTTCCGACTTCATCGCCGCACCTTGTTTACGACATCCGGTTAAACATTTCTCCCCTTTCAATCCTTTTTGCCACTTTTGGTTAAGCAGTTCAACCAGCTTCTGGTTAACCATTTGCCCCTTCTTACTGAATTTTTCTGCTTTTGTTTAATCATTTCCCTGCTTTATGGTCAACCTTTTCCCCTTTAGGACTTCGCCGCCGCACTTTGCTTTCGCCTTCTGGTTAATCATTTCACAACATTTTAATCCTTTTTCCCACTTTTGGTTAAACAGTTCACCCAGCTTCTGGTTAACCATTTGCCCCTTTGGGACTTAAGTCTCTGAGCATTATTTTGGGATTCTGGTTAACCATTTGCCACTTTTTAAAAAATGTTGCCGCTTTTGTTTAATCGTTTCCCTGCTTTCTGGTCAACCTTTTCTCCTTTAGGACTTCGCCGCCGCACTTTGCTTTCGCCTTCTGGTTAATCATTTCACCCCTTTTAATCCTTTTTCCCACTTTTGGTTAAACAGTTCACCCAGCTTCTGGTTAACCATTTGCCCCTTTGGGACTTAAGTCTCTGAGCATTCTTTTGGGATTCTGGTTCACCATTTGTCCCTTTTTAAAAGATATTGCTGCTTCTGTTTAATCCTTTCCCTGCTTTGCGGTCAACCTTTTCCTCTTTCAGACTTCATCGCCGCGCATTGTTTTCGACATCTGGTTCAACATTTCTCCCCTTTTAATCCTCTTTCCCACTTTTGGTTAAGCAGTTCACCCAACTTCTGGTTAACCATTTGCCCCTTTTTACTGAATTTTTCTGCTTTGGTTTAATCATTTCCCTGCTTTATGGTCAACCTTTTCCCCTTTAGGACTTTGACGCGGCACATTGCTTTCGCCTTCTGGTTAATCATTTCACCCCTTTTAATCCTTTTTCCCACTTTTGGTTAAACAGTTCACCCAGCTACTGGTTAACCATTTCCCCTTTGGCACTTAAGTCTCTGAGCATTCTTTTGGGATTCTGGTAAACCATTTGTCCCTTTTTAAAAAATGCTGCTGCTTTTGTTTAATGCTTGCCCTGCTTTGCGGTCGATCATTTCACCCCTTTTAATCCATTTTTGCCACTTTGGGTTAAACAGTTCACACAACTTCTGGTTCACCATTTCACATTTCGGAACTTTTATTCCCACCATTACTTTGGGCTTCTGGTTCATCATTTCACGCTGTTTTACAAATCTTTGCCGCTTCACTTTTAATCCACAAACCGTGGCTCGCTTTCGGGTGGGGGGGGGGTAGCGGGTTTGGGCCGGGCACTCGACATCCCGGTGTGCGACCGGGTTCGTTCTGGTACCGCTCGGTGCCCCTCGTCCTGCTCTTGCCGCGGAAGCAAACCAGACGACCGTCGGTCTCACGCCCGAGGGGAGAGGAGGCGGAAAGCGGTTTGCAGCCTTTCGCTGTACCTCCGGCGGGCAGCGCCGCACCTCCGAGTGCTCGGTACCGTTCGCTGCGCCTCGTCCGGCCGCACGCAGCGAGCCAAACCCGGAGGAAATCGGCCTGTGCCTTCTCGAGATATGGGCCTCCGGGTGGGACGGACAAACCGGGGCCCCGAGCTCGCTTTCGGCGGCCCGGCACTCGACTTCCCGGTGTCCGAACGTGATCCTTCCGGTACCCTTCGGTGCCCCTTGCCCGACTCCAGCTCCCGTGCTGAAGCGGAGTCGGTCGGCCTGACGGCCGCCGAGTTAGCCAGCGGAAAGCGGTGCGCAGCCTTTCGCTTGCAGCTCCGGCGGGCAGCGCCGCACCTCCGGCTGCTCAGTGCCGTCCGCTGCTCCCCTTCCGGCTGCACGCAGCGAACCATACCCGGAGGAAATCGGCCTCGGCCTTCCGGAGATATGGGCCTGCGAGTGGGACCAATAAATCGGTGCACATTTCCGGCTCGGTTTCCGGCCTCGGCACTATCAGTTCACGCCGTCCGACCGACGTCGTTCTGGCACGGTTCCGTTGCTCCTTGATCCGGTCCAGCCACGGTAATCAGCCGAAGATGGTGGGGGGGGGACACATTGCCCGCCGAGTTAGCCGGAGGAAATCGGCCTCGGACTTCCTCAGATATCAGCCTCCGGGTGGGACAGACAAACCGGGGACCCGAGCACGCTTTCGGCGGCCCGCTGGTCGACTTCCCGGTGTGCGACCGGGTTCGTTCCGGTACCGTTCGCTGCCCCTCGTCCTGCTCTAGCCGCGGAGACAAACCCGACGACCGTCGGTCTCACGCCCGCGGAGGGAGGTGGCGGAAAGTGGTTTGCAGCCTTTCGCTGTACCTCCGGCGGGCAGCGCCCGACCTCCGAGTGCTCGGTACCGTCCGCTGCGCCTGGTCCTGCCGCACACAACGAGCCATACCCGGTGGAAATCGGCCTGTGCCTTCCAGAGATATGGGCCTCCGGGTGGGACGGACAAACCGGGGCCCCGTGCTCGCTTTCGGCGGCCCGCTAGTCGACTTCCCGGTGTGCGACCGGGTTCCTTCCGGTACCGTTCGCTGCCCCTCGTCCTGCTCTAGCCGCGGAAACAAACCCGACGACCGTCGGTCTCACGCCCGCGGAGGGAGGCGGCGGAAAGTGGTTTGCAGCCTTTCGCTGTACCTCCGGCGGGCAGCGCCCGACCTCCGAGTGCTCGGTACCGTCCGCTGCGCCTGGTCCGGCCGCACGCAACGAGCCATACCCGGAGGAAATCGGCCTGTGCCTTCCGGAGATATGGGCCTCCGGGTGGGACGGACAAACCGGGGCCCCGAGCGGTGGCACCCTGCTCGCTTTCGGCGGCCCGGCACTCGACTTCCCGGTGTGCGAACGTCATCGTTCCGGTACCCTTCGGTGCCCCTTGCCCCACTCTAGCTCCGGTGCTAAAGCGGAGTCGGTCGGTCTCACGGACGCCGAGTTAGCAGGCGGAAAGGGGTGCGCAGCCTTTCGCTGTCACTCCGGCGGGCAGCACCGCACCTCCGAGTGCTCGGTACCGAACGCTGCGCCTCCTCCTGCCGCACGCAACGAGCCATACCCGGAGGAAATCGGCCTCGGCGTTCCGGAGTTATCCGCCTCCGAGTGGGCCTGACCAAGCGGGGTGAACTGGAAATCATTAACCAACGTACTTCCATGTTTTCACCCGCAGAGGGCAGCACTCTCTTCTCCGTTTTAAACTGGGCCGACCCGGCTCCGTTTCGAGACCCGGCACTCGACTTCCCGGTGTGCGACCGGGTTCGTTCCGGTACCGTTCGCTGCCCCTCGTCCTGCTCTAGCCGCGGAACTAAACCCGACGACCGTCGGTCTCACGCCCGCGGAGGGAGGCGGCGGAAAGTGGTTTGCAGCCTTTCGCTGTACCTCCGGCGGGCAGCGCCCGACCTCCGAGTGCTCGGTACCGTCCGCTGCGCCTGGTCCGGCCGCACACAACGAGCCATACCCGGAGGAAATCGGCCTGTGCCTTCCGGAGATATGGGCCTCCGGGTGGGACGGACAAACCGGGGCCCCGAGCGGTGGCACCCTGCTCGCTTTCGGCGGCCCGGCACTCGACTTCCCGGTGTGCGAACGTCATCGTTCCGGTACCCTTCGGTGCCCCTTGCCCCACTCTAGCTCCGGTGCTAAAGCGGAGTCGGTCGGTCTCACGGACGCCGAGTTAGCAGGCGGAAAGGGGTGCGCAGCCTTTCGCTGTCACTCCGGCGGGCAGCACCGCACCTCCGAGTGCTCGGTACCGAACGCTGCGCCTCCTCCTGCCGCACGCAACGAGCCATACCCGGAGGAAATCGGCCTCGGCGTTCCGGAGTTATCCGCCTCCGAGTGGGCCTGACCAAGCGGGGTGAACTGGAAATCATTAACCAACGTACTTCCATGTTTTCACCCGCAGAGGGCAGCACTCTCTTCTCCGTTTTAAACTGGGCCGACCCGGCTCCGTTTCGAGACCCGGCACTCGACTTCCCGGTGTGCGACCGGGTTCGTTCCGGTACCGTTCGCTGCCCCTCGTCCTGCTCTAGCCGCGGAACTAAACCCGACGACCGTCGGTCTCACGCCCGCGGAGGGAGGCGGCGGAAAGTGGTTTGCAGCCTTTCGCTGTACCTCCGGCGGGCAGCGCCCGACCTCCGAGTGCTCGGTACCGTCCGCTGCGCCTGGTCCGGCCGCACACAACGAGCCATACCCGGTGGAAATCGGCCTGTGCCTTCCGGAGATATGGGCCTCCGGGTGGGACGGACAAACCGGGGCCCCGAGCTCGCTTTCGGCGGCCCGCTAGTCGACTTCCCGGTGTGCGAACGTCATCCTTCCGGTACTCAACCGTGCCCCTTGCCCCACTCTAGCTCCGGCGGTAAAGCGGAGTCGGTCGGTCTCACGGACGCCGAGTTAGCAGGCGGAAAGCGGTGCGCAGCCTTTCGCTGTCACTCCGGCGGGCAGCATCGCACCTCCCAGTGCTCGGTACCGTCCGCTGCGCCTGGTCCGGCCGCACACAACGAGCCATACCCGGAGGAAATCGGCCTGTGCCTTCCGGAGATATGGGCCTCCGGGTGGGACGGACAAACCGGGGCCCCGAGCGGTGGCACCCTGCTCGCTTTCAGCGGCCCGTCACTCGACTTCCCGGTATGCGAACGTGATCGTTCCGGTACCCTTCGGTGCCCCTTGCCCCACTCTAGCTCCGGTGCTAAAGCGGAGTCGGTCGGTCTCACGGACGCCGAGTTACCAGGCGGAAAGCGGTGCGCAGCCTTTCGCTGTCACTCCGGCGGGCAGCACCGCATCTCCGAGTGCTCGGTACCGTACGCTGCGCCGCCTCCTGCCGCACGCAACGAGCCATACCCGGAGGAAATCGGCCTCGGCGTTCCGGAGTTATCCGCCTCCGAGTGGGCCTGACCAAGCGGGGTGAACTGGAAATCATTAACCAACGTACTTCCAGGTTTTCACCCGCAGAGGGCAGCACTCTATTCTCCGTTTTAAATTGGGCCGACCCGGCTCCGTTTCGAGACCCGGCACTCGACTTCCCGGTGTGCGAACGTGATCGTTCCGGTACCCAACCGTGCCCCTTGCCCCACTCTAGCTCCGGCGGTAAAGCGAAGTCGGTCGGTCTCACGGACGCCGAGTTAGCAGGCGGAAAGCGGTGCGCAGCCTTTCGCTGTCACTCCGGCGGGCAGCATCGCACCTCCCAGTGCTCGGTACCGTACGCTGCGCCTCCTCCTGCCGCACGCAACGAGCCATACCCGGAGGAAATCGGCCTCGGCCTTCCTGAGATATCAGCCTCCGAGTGGGCCCGAAGAGTCGGTGGCACCCTGCTCGCTTTCAGCGGCCCGGCACTCGACTTCCCCGTGTGCGAACGTCATCCTTCCGGTACTCAACCGTGCCCCTTGCCCCACTCTAGCTCCGGCGATAAAGCGGAGTCGGTCGGTCTCACGGACGCCGAGTTACCAGGCGGAAAGCGGTGCGCAGCCTTTCGCTGTCACTCCGGCGGGCAGCACCGCACCTCCCAGTGCTCGGTACCGTACGCTGCGCCTCCTCCTGCCGCACGCAACGAGCCATACCCGGAGGAAATCGGCCTCGGCCTTCCTGAGATATCAGCCTCCAAACGGGCGTCACAAATCAGGGCACATGGTCAGCTGCAAAGCAGCGTCATTACAACCTCTCACTGCACCCCACACGACATTCCGCTTGCCTGCCTGCCGCTGCCTACTCTCACCAGCGAAACAAAGTCAGGATAACACCC
>NW_027139348.1:182500-192500 GCF_035084215.1 Heptranchias perlo
ACAGGGGAGAGGTTGGTGTGCCAGGTCCGACTGGAGTTTGCAAACCATAGCGTTCAAGATACATGCACACACTCAGCCCTCCAGCTCTAAAAGGGTGACGTGTTTTGGTGCTCAGTTGCTAGAGAAATCTCGTGTTCAGCTACCAGAACGGGACTTGCTGTGCACATTCCCGCTCCACTCGAGACGGCAGACACCCGGGCTCTGGAGCTTGAATCGGACCTCTGTTAGACAACACAGGTGGACTTCTCGGCCTCACAAGAGAGCAATACGCCAGCGGGTGAACAGGAGAGTCGTGCCGACAAAACCCACTGACTTTTAAAACTGTCCGTCTGCCACTTGGGACAGAGAGAGGAACCTGACGAGCCTGAACACCAGCCTTGGCTGGACCGCTCGGGCCCTCCCATGTCGGACGCGAGTCGCCAAATCGATCGGAAGAGAGTACCGATTCCTCTCAAAAAGTCTGCGTGCCCGTTATTATAAAAGCAGCCCACCGGCCGCGGTGCCTTGCCCACAAACACACTTGGTGTCTGGGGTGATTCAGAGCCGCCGCGGCTCGAAAGTGTCAACCTGTTTTAAAAGTCATCGCTATGCCGGCACAGGTGACTTTCAAGTTAAAGAGTTCTCTTTATTGGCTTTCAAAAAAATCTGCAAAGTGTCACAGAGATTGAGAAACTCTTTTTTTTCTTTATATTATTATAATATAATATAATGTGTATATGTTTTCGAAAAGCATCCACCAGCAATCCATGGTGAGCGTCTCTCTGCTGGCAAGCTCCTCCTGCCTGAGCCCGACGCTGTCGAGGCTCAACACGATTTCAGACTGACAAAGAGTTCGAAAATTGCCGCCTGATGTAGCTTTAAATGCTGACAGGTGACTTCCGAGTGCTCTTGTAAAGGTCTCCGCTTTGAAATTGAGAGCCTTCTGCCAAGTGTCACTTTTTCAGGCACTCTTAAAGTGCACCTGGGCTGTCAGAGAAAGCTCTGAAAATCGTGTTCTCGAAAATCTCCGGGTACCCGACCAATCCCTAGGTGCCCGAATGACAAGTGTCAATTCGGCAGGACGGCCTCCCACCTCCGGCCGCAGATGCGTCACTAAATCCCCGCAACGGGGGCTTTCTCATTTCGGCATAGGGGCTTCCGCGGCCAACTCATTAACCTGTGCTCGGACTTTTTGTGCCACAAGTGCAAGGGACCGTTTGCCGGCCGCTACTCGCACCCCCCCGCCCAGGGGGGGAATCCTCTGACCGGAGATCCGAAACGCCGGCCGAATCCATCCCCGTCGGACTTCCGAAGGGGTTCCCTCGACCGACTGACTTCCGAACTCCTTTCTGGGCTTAAACGGGTGGAATTCGGACCCTCTCGCAAGGGAGCCGAAGCCCGCCAGCCCCGGGAGGCCTCGGGGCCGCCGTTTTCAAGCCCGACCAAAAAACCCGAAAAATGGGGAAAAATGGGAAAAATTCCCACTCCCAAAAGGCTTAAAAGTCGGTTGGGCGGCAGCCCGGGTCGGTCTCTGCAGACCTGGAGGCGCTAGACACAAGTCTGGTAAACAGGCTAAGTCTCGACATGCCACCTCTTACTATCCTGCAGGTACCCCGCCAATCCCCCCGGAACCGGCTGGCAATTGGCGAATCAGCGGGACGAATTTGAATTCGTGACCGACTCTCTGACACCGAATCGCCGCAAACGCGTTTCGATTTTTCGGCTTCGGTACCTCCCATCAGACTTTGACTGGCCATATCTCCGGACTCACGTGTCGCAGCCGGGACCTTCAGGTACCGTTCGACGCGTCTACCCCTGCCCCGTCGAATGGCGCCCCTCGCGGTGTGGTCCGATTTCCGCATTTTGGTCAGATTTGCCTCCAAAATTTTCAGATTGAGTTGACGAATGCCCCCTACGGGGTAACCTCTTGCCCTTTCGGACCTGGTCCCTGTGACTTAATTTCCGCCTTTTGCTCAATCGTTTCCCCATTTATAATTAATTTTAAAAATCGGGTTACTCAGTTCTGGTTTACCAGTTCCCTCTTCGGACTTCGTTTTTGGTTAATCATTTCCGGTTCACCAGTTCCCGTTTTGGACTTAGTCTCTGCGGGCCGTTTCTCATCTTTTGGTTCATCAGTTCCCCTCTTTTAATAATTTTTTGGCTGCTTTCGTTTGATCATTTCCCTGCCTTCTGGGTAACTTTTGCCCCTTAGGACTTCATCGCCGCACATTATTTTCGACTTCTGGTTGATCATTTCACCCCTTTTAATCATTTTTGCAACTTTTGGTTAACCATTTCCCCCAGCTTCTGGTTAACCATTTCCCCTTTGGGACTTAGTCTCTGAGCATTCTTTTGGGATTCTGGTTAATCATTTGCCAATTTTTAAAAAATGTTGCCACTTTTGTTTAATGCTTTCTGGTCAACCTTTCCCTCTTTCAGACTTCACCGCGGCACATTGCTTCAGCCTCCTGGTTAATCATTTCACCCCTTTTAATCATTTTTGCAACTTTTGGTTAACCATTTCCCCCAGCTTCTGGTTAACCATTTCCCCTTTGGGACTTAGTCTCTGAGCATTCTTTTGGGATTCTGGTTAATCATTTGCCAATTTTTAAAAAATGTTGCCGCTTTTGTTTAATGCTTTCTGGTCAACCTTTCCCTCTTTCAGACTTCACCGCGGCACATTGCTTTAGCCTCCTGGTTAATCATTTCACCCCTTTTAATCATTTTTGCAACTTTTGGTTAACCATTTCCCCCAGCTTCTGGTTAACCATTTCCCCTTTGGGACTTGGTCTCTGAGCATTCTTTTGGGATTCTGGTTAATCATTTGCCAATTTTTTAAAAATGTTCCCACTTTTGTTTAATGCTTTCTGGTCAACCTTTCCCTCTTTCAGACTTCACCGCGGCACATTGCTTCAGCCTCCTGGTTAATCATTTCACCCCTTTTAATCATTTTTGCAACTTTTGGTTAACCATTTCCCCCAGCTTCTGGTTAACCATTTCCCCTTTGGGACTTAGTCTCTGAGCATTCTTTTGGGATTCTGGTTAATCATTTGCCACTTTTTTAAAAATGTTGCCACTTTTGTTTAATGCTTTCTGGTCAACCTTTCCCTCTTTCAGACTTCACCGCGGCACATTGCTTTAGCCTCCTGGTTAATCATTTCACCCCTTTTAATCATTTTTGCAACTTTTGGTTAACCATTTCCCCCAGCTTCTGGTTAACCATTTCCCCTTTGGGACTTAGTCTCTGAGCATTCTTTTGGGATTCTGGTTAATCATTTGCCACTTTTTTAAAAATGTTGCCACTTTTGTTTAATGCTTTCTGGTCAACCTTTCCCTCTTTCAGACTTCACCGCGGCACATTGCTTTAGCCTCCTGGTTAATCATTTCACCCCTTTTAATCATTTTTGCAACTTTTGGTTAACCATTTCCCCCAGCTTCTGGTTAACCATTTCCCCTTTGGGACTTAGTCTCTGAGCATTCTTTTGGGATTCTGGTTAATCATTTGCCACTTTTTTAAAAATGTTGCCACTTTTGTTTAATGCTTTCTGGTCAACCTTTCCCTCTTTCAGACTTCACCGCGGCACATTGCTTTAGCCTCCTGGTTAATCATTTCACCCCTTTTAATCATTTTTGCAACTTTTGGTTAACCATTTCCCCCAGCTTCTGGTTAACCATTTCCCCTTTGGGACTTAGTCTCTGAGCATTCTTTTGGGATTCTGGTTAATCATTTGCCACTTTTTTAAAAATGTTGCCACTTTTGTTTAATGCTTTCTGGTCAACCTTTCCCTCTTTCAGACTTCACCGCGGCACATTGCTTTAGCCTCCTGGTTAATCATTTCACCCCTTTTAATCATTTTTGCAACTTTTGGTTAACCATTTCCCCCAGCTTCTGGTTAACCATTTCCCCTTTGGGACTTAGTCTCTGAGCATTCTTTTGGGATTCTGGTTAATCATTTGCCACTTTTTTAAAAATGTTGCCACTTTTGTTTAATGCTTTCTGGTCAACCTTTCCCTCTTTCAGACTTCACCGCGGCACATTGCTTTAGCCTCCTGGTTAATCATTTCACCCCTTTTAATCATTTTTGCAACTTTTGGTTAACCATTTCCCCCAGCTTCTGGTTAACCATTTCCCCTTTGGGACTTAGTCTCTGAGCATTCTTTTGGGATTCTGGTTAATCATTTGCCAATTTTTTTAAAATGTTGCCACTTTTGTTTAATGCTTTCTGGTCAACCTTTCCCTCTTTCAGACTTCACCGCGGCACATTGCTTTAGCCTCCTGGTTAATCATTTCACCCCTTTTAATCATTTTTGCAACTTTTGGTTAACCATTTCCCCCAGCTTCTGGTTAACCATTTCCCCTTTGGGACTTAGTCTCTGAGCATTCTTTTGGGATTCTGGTTAATCATTTGCCACTTTTTTAAAAATGTTGCCACTTTTGTTTAATGCTTTCTGGTCAACCTTTTCCCCTTTCAGACTTCATCGCCGCGCATTGTTGTCGACTTCTGGTTAATCATTTTTCCCCTTTAAATCTTTTTTTGCAACTTTTGGTTAACCATTTCCCCCAGCTTCTGGTTAACCATTTCCCCTTTGGGACTTAGTCTCTGAGCATTCTTTTGGGATTCTGGTTAATCATTTGCCACTTTTTTAAAAATGTTGCCGCTTTTGTTTAATGCTTTCCCTGCTTTGTGGTTAACCTTTTCCCCTTTAGGACTTCACCGCGGCACATTGCTTCAGCCTCCTGGTTAATCATTTCACCCCTTTTAATCATTTTTGCAACTTTTGGTTAACCATTTCCCCCAGCTTCTGGTTAACCATTTCCCCTTTGGGACTTAGTCTCTGAGCATTCTTTTGGGATTCTGGTTAATCATTTGCCACTTTTTTAAAAATGTTGCCGCTCTTGTTTAATCGTTTCCCTGCTATGTGGTCAACCTTTTCCCCTTTCAGACTTCATCGCCGCGCATTGTTGTCGACTTCTGGTTAATCATTTTTCCCCTTTAAATCTTTTTTTGCAACTTTTGGTTAACCATTTCCCCCAGCTTCTGGTTAACCATTTCCCCTTTGGGACTTAGTCTCTGAGCATTCTTTTGGGATTCTGGTTAATCATTTGCCACTTTTTTAAAAATGTTGCCGCTTTTGTTTAATGCTTTCCCTGCTTTGTGGTTAACCTTTTCCCCTTTAGGACTTCACCGCGGCACATTGCTTCAGCCTCCTGGTTAATCATTTCACCCCTTTTAATCATTTTTGCAACTTTTGGTTAACCATTTCCCCCAGCTTCTGGTTAACCATTTCCCCTTTGGGACTTAGTCTCTGAGCATTCTTTTGGGATTCTGGTTAATCATTTGCCACTTTTTAAAAAATGTTTCCGCTTTTGTTTAATGCTTTCCCTGCTTTCTGGTCAACCTTTTCCCCTTTAGGACTTCACCGCAGCACATTGCTTTAGCCTCCTGGTTAATCATTTCACCCCTTTTAATCATTTTTGCAACTTTTGGTTAACCATTTCCCCCAGCTTCTGGTTAACCATTTCCCCTTTGGGACTTAGTCTCTGAGCATTCTTTTGGGATTCTGGTTAACCATTTGCCAATTTTTTTAAAATGTTGCCACTTTTGTTTAATGCTTTCTGGTCAACCTTTCCCTCTTTCAGACTTCACCGCCGCACATAATTTTCGACTTCTGGTTGATCATTTCACCCCTTTTAATCATTTTTGCAACTTTTGGTTAACCATTTCCCCCAGCTTCTGGTTAACCATTTCCCCTTTGGGACTTAGTCCCTGAGCATTCTTTTGGGATTCTGGTTAATCATTTGCCACTTTTTAAAAAATTTTGCCGCTTTTGTTTAATCGTTTCCCTGCTATGTGGTCAACCTTTTCCCCTTTCAGACTTCATCGCCGCGCATTGTTGTCGACTTCTGGTTAATCATTTTTCCCCTTTAAATCTTTTTTTGCCACTTTTGGTTAACCATTTCACCCAGCTTCTGGTTAACCATTTGCCCCATTTTACTGAATTTTTCCGCTTTGGTTTAATCATTTCCCTGCTTTCTTGTCAACCTTTTCCCCTTTTGGACTTCGCCGCCGCACTTTGCTTTTGCCTTCTGGTTAAACATTTCTCCCCTTTTAATCCTTTTTCCCACTTTTGGTTCACCAGTTCACCCAGCTTCTGGTTCACCATTTCCCCTTTGGGACTTAAGTCTCTGAGCATTCTTTTGGGATTCTGGTTAACCATTTGCCACTTTTTAAAAAATGTTGCCGCTTTTGTTTAATGCTTTCCCTGCTTTCTGGTCAACCTTTTCCCCTTTAGGACTTCACCGCGGCACATTGCTTTAGCCTCCTGGTTAATCATTTCACCCCTTTTAATCCTTTTTCCCACTTTGGGTTGGACAGTTCACCCAGCTACTGGTTAACCATTTCCCCTTTGGGACTTAAGTCTCTGAGCATTCTTTTGTGATTCTGGTTCACCATTTGTCCCTTTTTAAAAGATATTGCTGCTTTTGATTAAACCTTTCCCTGCTTTGCGGTCGACCTATTCCTCTTTCAGACTTCATCGCCGCACCTTGTTTTCGACATCTGGTTCAACATTTCTCCCCTTTTAATCCTTTTTCCCACTTTTGGTTAAGCAGTTCACCCAGCTTCTGGTTCAACCATTTGCCCCTTTTTACTGAATTTTTCTGCTTTTGTTTAATCATTTCCCTGCTTTGCGGTCGACCTATTCCTCTTTCAGACTTCATCGCCGCGCATTGTTTTCGACATCTGGTTAAACATTTCTCCCCTTTTAATCCTTTTTCCCACTTTTGGTTAAGCAGTTCACCCAACTTCTGGTTAACCATTTGCCCCTTCTTACTGAATTTTTCTGCTTTTGTTTAATCATTTCCCTGCTTTATGGTCAACCTTTTCCCCTTTAGGACTTCGCCGCCGCACTTTGCTTTCGCCTTCTGGTTAATCATTTCACAACATTTTAATCCTTTTTCCCACTTTTGGTTAAACAGTTCACCCAGCTTCTGGTTAACCATTTGCCCCTTTGGGACTTAAGTCTCTGAGCATTATTTTGGGATTCTGGTTCACCATTTGTCCCTTTTTAAAAGATATTGCTGCTTCTGTTTAATCCTTTCCCTGCTTTGCGGTCAACCTTTTCCTCTTTCAGACTTCATCGCCGCGCATTGTTTTCGACATCTGGTTCAACATTTCTCCCCTTTTAATCCTCTTTCCCACTTTTGGTTAAGCAGTTCACCCAACTTCTGGTTCACCACTTGCCCCTTTTTACTGAATTTTTCTGCTTTTGTTTAATCATTTCCCTGCTTTCCGGTCAACCTTTCCCTCTTTCAGACTTAATCGCCGCACATTGTTGTCGACTTCTGGTTGATCAGTTCACCCCTTTTTTATCCTTTTTCCCACTTTGGGTTAAGCAGTTCACCCAGCTTCTGGTTAACCATTTGCCCCTTTGGCACTTAAGTCTCTGAGCATTCTTTTGGGATTCTGGTAAACCATTTGTCCCTTTTTAAAAAATGCTGCTGCTTTTGTTTAATGCTTGCCCTGCTTTGCGGTCGATCATTTCACCCCTTTTAATCCATTTTTGCCACTTTGGGTTAAACAGTTCACACAACTTCTGGTTCACCATTTCACATTTCGGAACTTTTATTCCCACCATTACTTTGGGCTTCTGGTTCATCATTTCACGCTGTTTTACAAATCTTTGCCGCTTCACTTTTAATCCACAAACCGGGGCTCGCTTTCGGGTGGGGGGGGGTAGCGGGTTTGGGCCGGGCACTCCACATCCCGGTGTGCGACCGGGTTCGTTCTGGTACCGCTCGGTGCCGCTCGTCCTGCTCTTGCCGCGGAAGCAAACCAGACGACCGTCGGTCTCACGCCCGAGGGGAGAGGAGGCGGAAAGCGGTTTGCAGCCTTTCGCTGTACCTCCGGCGGGCAGCGCCGCACCTCCGAGTGCTCGGTACCGTTCGCTGCGCCTCGTCCGGCCGCACGCAGCGAGCCAAACCCGGAGGAAATCGGCCTGTGCCTTCTCGAGATATGGGCCTCCGGGTGGGACGGACAAACCGGGGCCCCGAGCTCGCTTTCGGCGGCCCGGCACTCGACTTCCCGGTGTCCGAACGTGATCCTTCCGGTACCCTTCGGTGCCCCTTGCCCGACTCTAGCTCCCGTGCTGAAGCGGAGTCGGTCGGCCTGACGGCCTGCCGAGTTAACCAGCGGAAAGCGGTGCGCAGCCTTTCGCTTGCAGCTCCGGCGGGCAGCGCCGCACCTCCGGCTGCTCAGTGCCGTCCGCTGCTCCCCTTCCGGCTGCACGCAGCGAACCATACCCGGAGGAAATCGGCCTCGGCCTTCCGGAGATATGGGCCTGCGAGTGGGACCAATAAATCGGTGCACATTTCCGGCTCGGTTTCCGGCCTCGGCACTATCAGTTCACGCCGTCCGACCGACGTCGTTCTGGCACGGTTCCGTTGCTCCTTGATCCGGTCCAGCCACGGTAATCAGCCGAAGATGGTGGGGGGGACACATTGCCCGCCGAGTTAGCCGGAGGAAATCGGCCTCGGACTTCCTCAGATATCAGCCTCCGGGTGGGACAGACAAACCGGGGACCCGAGCACGCTTTCGGCGGCCCGCTGGTCGACTTCCCGGTGTGCGACCGGGTTCGTTCCAGTACCGTTCGCTGCCCCTCGTCCTGCTCTAGCCGCGGAAACAAACCCGACGACCGTCGGTCTCACGCCCGCGGAGGGAGGTGGCGGAAAGTGGTTTGCAGCCTTTCGCTGTACCTCCGGCGGGCAGCACCGCACCTCCGAGTGCTCGGTACCGTCCGCTGCGCCTTGTCCTGCCGCACACAACGAGCCATACCCGGTGGAAATCGGCCTGTGCCTTCCAGAGATATGGGCCTCCGGGTGGGACGGACAAACCGGGACCCCGTGCTCGCTTTCGGCGGCCCGCTAGTCGACTTCCCGGTGTGCGACCGGGTTCCTTCCGGTACCGTTCGCTGCCCCTCGTCCTGCTCTAGCCGCGGAAACAAACCCGACGACCGTCGGTCTCACGCCCGCGGAGGGAGGCGGCGGAAAGTGGTTTGCAGCCTTTCGCTGTACCTCCGGCGGGCAGCGCCCGACCTCCGAGTGCTCGGTACCGTCCGCTGCGCCTGGTCCGGCCGCACGCAACGAGCCATACCCGGAGGAAATCGGCCTGTGCCTTCCGGAGATATGGGCCTCCGGGTGGGACGGACAAACCGGGGCCCCGAGCGGTGGCACCCTGTTCGCTTTCGGCGGCCCGGCACTCGACTTCCCCGTGTGCGAACGTCATCCTTCCGGTACTCAACCGTGCCCCTTGCCCCACTCTAGCTCCGGCGATAAAGCGGAGTCGGTCGGTCTCACGGACGCCGAGTTACCAGGCGGAAAGCGGTGCGCAGCCTTTCGCTGTCACTCCGGCGGGCAGCACCGCACCTCCCAGTGCTCGGTACCGTACGCTGCGCCTCCTCCTGCCGCACGCAACGAGCCATACCCGGAGGAAATCGGCCTCGGCCTTCCTGAGATATCAGCCTCCAAACGGGCGTCACAAATCAGGGCACATGGTCAGCTGCAAAGCAGCGTCATTACAACCTCTCACTGCACCCCACACGACATTCCGCTTGCCTGCCTGCCGCTGCCTACTCTCACCAGCGAAACAAAGTCAGGATAACACCCCAATGCAAGCAGCTCCCTTCCGGCCAACCAACCCACACCAATCCCCTTGCCTGCCTCCCACAAATTCCACCAGCCAGGCAAAGTCAAAATCAACCCACAATAAACGCACTCCACAACGGCCATCGACCGCTATACACCCCCTTGGGCGACTATTAAGCCCGAGAACACTAACTGTAACCAACCGCAGTGAAAAGTTGAAGTGGCAACTCATTAACCAAATTTATATTTGGCAACTGATTAACCAACTTTACATTTGGCAACTCATTAACCAACTGCATTGGTGACAACTCATTGACTGACAGGTTGATGAGTTCTCCAGGGCCCCACATGCCTCCTGCCGAATTAAAAGCTCACCCT
>NW_027139348.1:202500-212500 GCF_035084215.1 Heptranchias perlo
GACGAGCCTGAACACCAGCCTTGGCTGGACCGCTCGGGCCCTCCCATGTCGGACGCGAGTCGCCAAATCGATCGGAAGAGAGTACCGATTCCTCTCAAAAAGTCTGCGTGCCCGTTATTATAAAAGCAGCCCACCGGCCGCGGTGCCTTGCCCACAAACACACTTGGTGTCTGGGGTGATTCAGAGCCGCCGCGGCTCGAAAGTGTCAACCTGTTTTAAAAGTCATCGCTATGCCGGCACAGGTGACTTTCAAGTTAAAGAGTTCTCTTTATTGGCTTTCAAAAAAATCTGCAAAGTGTCACAGAGATTGAGAAACTCTTTTTTTTCTTTATATTATTATAATATAATATAATGTGTATATGTTTTCGAAAAGCATCCACCAGCAATCCATGGTGAGCGTCTCTCTGCTGGCAAGCTCCTCCTGCCTGAGCCCGACGCTGTCGAGGCTCAACACGATTTCAGACTGACAAAGAGTTCGAAAATTGCCGCCTGATGTAGCTTTAAATGCTGACAGGTGACTTCCGAGTGCTCTTGTAAAGGTCTCCGCTTTGAAATTGAGAGCCTTCTGCCAAGTGTCACTTTTTCAGGCACTCTTAAAGTGCACCTGGGCTGTCAGAGAAAGCTCTGAAAATCGTGTTCTCGAAAATCTCCGGGTACCCGACCAATCCCTAGGTGCCCGAATGACAAGTGTCAATTCGGCAGGACGGCCTCCCACCTCCGGCCGCAGATGCGTCACTAAATCCCCGCAACGGGGGCTTTCTCATTTCGGCATAGGGGCTTCCGCGGCCAACTCATTAACCTGTGCTCGGACTTTTTGTGCCACAAGTGCAAGGGACCGTTTGCCGGCCGCTACTCGCACCCCCCCGCCCAGGGGGGGAATCCTCTGACCGGAGATCCGAAACGCCGGCCGAATCCATCCCCGTCGGACTTCCGAAGGGGTTCCCTCGACCGACTGACTTCCGAACTCCTTTCTGGGCTTAAACGGGTGGAATTCGGACCCTCTCGCAAGGGAGCCGAAGCCCGCCAGCCCCGGGAGGCCTCGGGGCCGCCGTTTTCAAGCCCGACCAAAAAACCCGAAAAATGGGGAAAAATGGGAAAAATTCCCACTCCCAAAAGGCTTAAAAGTCGGTTGGGCGGCAGCCCGGGTCGGTCTCTGCAGACCTGGAGGCGCTAGACACAAGTCTGGTAAACAGGCTAAGTCTCGACATGCCACCTCTTACTATCCTGCAGGTACCCCGCCAATCCCCCCGGAACCGGCTGGCAATTGGCGAATCAGCGGGACGAATTTGAATTCGTGACCGACTCTCTGACACCGAATCGCCGCAAACGCGTTTCGATTTTTCGGCTTCGGTACCTCCCATCAGACTTTGACTGGCCATATCTCCGGACTCACGTGTCGCAGCCGGGACCTTCAGGTACCGTTCGACGCGTCTACCCCTGCCCCGTCGAATGGCGCCCCTCGCGGTGTGGTCCGATTTCCGCATTTTGGTCAGATTTGCCTCCAAAATTTTCAGATTGAGTTGACGAATGCCCCCTACGGGGTAACCTCTTGCCCTTTCGGACCTGGTCCCTGTGACTTAATTTCCGCCTTTTGCTCAATCGTTTCCCCATTTATAATTAATTTTAAAAATCGGGTTACTCAGTTCTGGTTTACCAGTTCCCTCTTCGGACTTCGTTTTTGGTTAATCATTTCCGGTTCACCAGTTCCCGTTTTGGACTTAGTCTCTGCGGGCCGTTTCTCATCTTTTGGTTCATCAGTTCCCCTCTTTTAATAATTTTTTGGCTGCTTTCGTTTGATCATTTCCCTGCCTTCTGGGTAACTTTTGCCCCTTAGGACTTCATCGCCGCACATTATTTTCGACTTCTGGTTGATCATTTCACCCCTTTTAATCATTTTTGCAACTTTTGGTTAACCATTTCCCCCAGCTTCTGGTTAACCATTTCCCCTTTGGGACTTAGTCTCTGAGCATTCTTTTGGGATTCTGGTTAATCATTTGCCAATTTTTAAAAAATGTTGCCACTTTTGTTTAATGCTTTCTGGTCAACCTTTCCCTCTTTCAGACTTCACCGCGGCACATTGCTTCAGCCTCCTGGTTAATCATTTCACCCCTTTTAATCATTTTTGCAACTTTTGGTTAACCATTTCCCCCAGCTTCTGGTTAACCATTTCCCCTTTGGGACTTAGTCTCTGAGCATTCTTTTGGGATTCTGGTTAATCATTTGCCAATTTTTAAAAAATGTTGCCGCTTTTGTTTAATGCTTTCTGGTCAACCTTTCCCTCTTTCAGACTTCACCGCGGCACATTGCTTTAGCCTCCTGGTTAATCATTTCACCCCTTTTAATCATTTTTGCAACTTTTGGTTAACCATTTCCCCCAGCTTCTGGTTAACCATTTCCCCTTTGGGACTTGGTCTCTGAGCATTCTTTTGGGATTCTGGTTAATCATTTGCCAATTTTTTAAAAATGTTCCCACTTTTGTTTAATGCTTTCTGGTCAACCTTTCCCTCTTTCAGACTTCACCGCGGCACATTGCTTCAGCCTCCTGGTTAATCATTTCACCCCTTTTAATCATTTTTGCAACTTTTGGTTAACCATTTCCCCCAGCTTCTGGTTAACCATTTCCCCTTTGGGACTTAGTCTCTGAGCATTCTTTTGGGATTCTGGTTAATCATTTGCCACTTTTTTAAAAATGTTGCCACTTTTGTTTAATGCTTTCTGGTCAACCTTTCCCTCTTTCAGACTTCACCGCGGCACATTGCTTTAGCCTCCTGGTTAATCATTTCACCCCTTTTAATCATTTTTGCAACTTTTGGTTAACCATTTCCCCCAGCTTCTGGTTAACCATTTCCCCTTTGGGACTTAGTCTCTGAGCATTCTTTTGGGATTCTGGTTAATCATTTGCCACTTTTTTAAAAATGTTGCCACTTTTGTTTAATGCTTTCTGGTCAACCTTTCCCTCTTTCAGACTTCACCGCGGCACATTGCTTTAGCCTCCTGGTTAATCATTTCACCCCTTTTAATCATTTTTGCAACTTTTGGTTAACCATTTCCCCCAGCTTCTGGTTAACCATTTCCCCTTTGGGACTTAGTCTCTGAGCATTCTTTTGGGATTCTGGTTAATCATTTGCCACTTTTTTAAAAATGTTGCCACTTTTGTTTAATGCTTTCTGGTCAACCTTTCCCTCTTTCAGACTTCACCGCGGCACATTGCTTTAGCCTCCTGGTTAATCATTTCACCCCTTTTAATCATTTTTGCAACT
Source organism: Heptranchias perlo (assembly GCF_035084215.1). NCBI lineage: Eukaryota > Metazoa > Chordata > Chondrichthyes > Hexanchiformes > Hexanchidae > Heptranchias > Heptranchias perlo. The sequence goes on from NW_027139348.1 coordinate 205,761, forward strand.
TTTGGTTAACCATTTCCCCCAGCTTCTGGTTAACCATTTCCCCTTTGGGACTTAGTCTCTGAGCATTCTTTTGGGATTCTGGTTAATCATTTGCCACTTTTTTAAAAATGTTGCCACTTTTGTTTAATGCTTTCTGGTCAACCTTTCCCTCTTTCAGACTTCACCGCGGCACATTGCTTTAGCCTCCTGGTTAATCATTTCACCCCTTTTAATCATTTTTGCAACTTTTGGTTAACCATTTCCCCCAGCTTCTGGTTAACCATTTCCCCTTTGGGACTTAGTCTCTGAGCATTCTTTTGGGATTCTGGTTAATCATTTGCCACTTTTTTAAAAATGTTGCCACTTTTGTTTAATGCTTTCTGGTCAACCTTTCCCTCTTTCAGACTTCACCGCGGCACATTGCTTTAGCCTCCTGGTTAATCATTTCACCCCTTTTAATCATTTTTGCAACTTTTGGTTAACCATTTCCCCCAGCTTCTGGTTAACCATTTCCCCTTTGGGACTTAGTCTCTGAGCATTCTTTTGGGATTCTGGTTAATCATTTGCCAATTTTTTTAAAATGTTGCCACTTTTGTTTAATGCTTTCTGGTCAACCTTTCCCTCTTTCAGACTTCACCGCGGCACATTGCTTTAGCCTCCTGGTTAATCATTTCACCCCTTTTAATCATTTTTGCAACTTTTGGTTAACCATTTCCCCCAGCTTCTGGTTAACCATTTCCCCTTTGGGACTTAGTCTCTGAGCATTCTTTTGGGATTCTGGTTAATCATTTGCCACTTTTTTAAAAATGTTGCCACTTTTGTTTAATGCTTTCTGGTCAACCTTTTCCCCTTTCAGACTTCATCGCCGCGCATTGTTGTCGACTTCTGGTTAATCATTTTTCCCCTTTAAATCTTTTTTTGCAACTTTTGGTTAACCATTTCCCCCAGCTTCTGGTTAACCATTTCCCCTTTGGGACTTAGTCTCTGAGCATTCTTTTGGGATTCTGGTTAATCATTTGCCACTTTTTTAAAAATGTTGCCGCTTTTGTTTAATGCTTTCCCTGCTTTGTGGTTAACCTTTTCCCCTTTAGGACTTCACCGCGGCACATTGCTTCAGCCTCCTGGTTAATCATTTCACCCCTTTTAATCATTTTTGCAACTTTTGGTTAACCATTTCCCCCAGCTTCTGGTTAACCATTTCCCCTTTGGGACTTAGTCTCTGAGCATTCTTTTGGGATTCTGGTTAATCATTTGCCACTTTTTTAAAAATGTTGCCGCTCTTGTTTAATCGTTTCCCTGCTATGTGGTCAACCTTTTCCCCTTTCAGACTTCATCGCCGCGCATTGTTGTCGACTTCTGGTTAATCATTTTTCCCCTTTAAATCTTTTTTTGCAACTTTTGGTTAACCATTTCCCCCAGCTTCTGGTTAACCATTTCCCCTTTGGGACTTAGTCTCTGAGCATTCTTTTGGGATTCTGGTTAATCATTTGCCACTTTTTTAAAAATGTTGCCGCTTTTGTTTAATGCTTTCCCTGCTTTGTGGTTAACCTTTTCCCCTTTAGGACTTCACCGCGGCACATTGCTTCAGCCTCCTGGTTAATCATTTCACCCCTTTTAATCATTTTTGCAACTTTTGGTTAACCATTTCCCCCAGCTTCTGGTTAACCATTTCCCCTTTGGGACTTAGTCTCTGAGCATTCTTTTGGGATTCTGGTTAATCATTTGCCACTTTTTAAAAAATGTTTCCGCTTTTGTTTAATGCTTTCCCTGCTTTCTGGTCAACCTTTTCCCCTTTAGGACTTCACCGCAGCACATTGCTTTAGCCTCCTGGTTAATCATTTCACCCCTTTTAATCATTTTTGCAACTTTTGGTTAACCATTTCCCCCAGCTTCTGGTTAACCATTTCCCCTTTGGGACTTAGTCTCTGAGCATTCTTTTGGGATTCTGGTTAACCATTTGCCAATTTTTTTAAAATGTTGCCACTTTTGTTTAATGCTTTCTGGTCAACCTTTCCCTCTTTCAGACTTCACCGCCGCACATAATTTTCGACTTCTGGTTGATCATTTCACCCCTTTTAATCATTTTTGCAACTTTTGGTTAACCATTTCCCCCAGCTTCTGGTTAACCATTTCCCCTTTGGGACTTAGTCCCTGAGCATTCTTTTGGGATTCTGGTTAATCATTTGCCACTTTTTAAAAAATTTTGCCGCTTTTGTTTAATCGTTTCCCTGCTATGTGGTCAACCTTTTCCCCTTTCAGACTTCATCGCCGCGCATTGTTGTCGACTTCTGGTTAATCATTTTTCCCCTTTAAATCTTTTTTTGCCACTTTTGGTTAACCATTTCACCCAGCTTCTGGTTAACCATTTGCCCCATTTTACTGAATTTTTCCGCTTTGGTTTAATCATTTCCCTGCTTTCTTGTCAACCTTTTCCCCTTTTGGACTTCGCCGCCGCACTTTGCTTTTGCCTTCTGGTTAAACATTTCTCCCCTTTTAATCCTTTTTCCCACTTTTGGTTCACCAGTTCACCCAGCTTCTGGTTCACCATTTCCCCTTTGGGACTTAAGTCTCTGAGCATTCTTTTGGGATTCTGGTTAACCATTTGCCACTTTTTAAAAAATGTTGCCGCTTTTGTTTAATGCTTTCCCTGCTTTCTGGTCAACCTTTTCCCCTTTAGGACTTCACCGCGGCACATTGCTTTAGCCTCCTGGTTAATCATTTCACCCCTTTTAATCCTTTTTCCCACTTTGGGTTGGACAGTTCACCCAGCTACTGGTTAACCATTTCCCCTTTGGGACTTAAGTCTCTGAGCATTCTTTTGTGATTCTGGTTCACCATTTGTCCCTTTTTAAAAGATATTGCTGCTTTTGATTAAACCTTTCCCTGCTTTGCGGTCGACCTATTCCTCTTTCAGACTTCATCGCCGCACCTTGTTTTCGACATCTGGTTCAACATTTCTCCCCTTTTAATCCTTTTTCCCACTTTTGGTTAAGCAGTTCACCCAGCTTCTGGTTCAACCATTTGCCCCTTTTTACTGAATTTTTCTGCTTTTGTTTAATCATTTCCCTGCTTTGCGGTCGACCTATTCCTCTTTCAGACTTCATCGCCGCGCATTGTTTTCGACATCTGGTTAAACATTTCTCCCCTTTTAATCCTTTTTCCCACTTTTGGTTAAGCAGTTCACCCAACTTCTGGTTAACCATTTGCCCCTTCTTACTGAATTTTTCTGCTTTTGTTTAATCATTTCCCTGCTTTATGGTCAACCTTTTCCCCTTTAGGACTTCGCCGCCGCACTTTGCTTTCGCCTTCTGGTTAATCATTTCACAACATTTTAATCCTTTTTCCCACTTTTGGTTAAACAGTTCACCCAGCTTCTGGTTAACCATTTGCCCCTTTGGGACTTAAGTCTCTGAGCATTATTTTGGGATTCTGGTTCACCATTTGTCCCTTTTTAAAAGATATTGCTGCTTCTGTTTAATCCTTTCCCTGCTTTGCGGTCAACCTTTTCCTCTTTCAGACTTCATCGCCGCGCATTGTTTTCGACATCTGGTTCAACATTTCTCCCCTTTTAATCCTCTTTCCCACTTTTGGTTAAGCAGTTCACCCAACTTCTGGTTCACCACTTGCCCCTTTTTACTGAATTTTTCTGCTTTTGTTTAATCATTTCCCTGCTTTCCGGTCAACCTTTCCCTCTTTCAGACTTAATCGCCGCACATTGTTGTCGACTTCTGGTTGATCAGTTCACCCCTTTTTTATCCTTTTTCCCACTTTGGGTTAAGCAGTTCACCCAGCTTCTGGTTAACCATTTGCCCCTTTGGCACTTAAGTCTCTGAGCATTCTTTTGGGATTCTGGTAAACCATTTGTCCCTTTTTAAAAAATGCTGCTGCTTTTGTTTAATGCTTGCCCTGCTTTGCGGTCGATCATTTCACCCCTTTTAATCCATTTTTGCCACTTTGGGTTAAACAGTTCACACAACTTCTGGTTCACCATTTCACATTTCGGAACTTTTATTCCCACCATTACTTTGGGCTTCTGGTTCATCATTTCACGCTGTTTTACAAATCTTTGCCGCTTCACTTTTAATCCACAAACCGGGGCTCGCTTTCGGGTGGGGGGGGGTAGCGGGTTTGGGCCGGGCACTCCACATCCCGGTGTGCGACCGGGTTCGTTCTGGTACCGCTCGGTGCCGCTCGTCCTGCTCTTGCCGCGGAAGCAAACCAGACGACCGTCGGTCTCACGCCCGAGGGGAGAGGAGGCGGAAAGCGGTTTGCAGCCTTTCGCTGTACCTCCGGCGGGCAGCGCCGCACCTCCGAGTGCTCGGTACCGTTCGCTGCGCCTCGTCCGGCCGCACGCAGCGAGCCAAACCCGGAGGAAATCGGCCTGTGCCTTCTCGAGATATGGGCCTCCGGGTGGGACGGACAAACCGGGGCCCCGAGCTCGCTTTCGGCGGCCCGGCACTCGACTTCCCGGTGTCCGAACGTGATCCTTCCGGTACCCTTCGGTGCCCCTTGCCCGACTCTAGCTCCCGTGCTGAAGCGGAGTCGGTCGGCCTGACGGCCTGCCGAGTTAACCAGCGGAAAGCGGTGCGCAGCCTTTCGCTTGCAGCTCCGGCGGGCAGCGCCGCACCTCCGGCTGCTCAGTGCCGTCCGCTGCTCCCCTTCCGGCTGCACGCAGCGAACCATACCCGGAGGAAATCGGCCTCGGCCTTCCGGAGATATGGGCCTGCGAGTGGGACCAATAAATCGGTGCACATTTCCGGCTCGGTTTCCGGCCTCGGCACTATCAGTTCACGCCGTCCGACCGACGTCGTTCTGGCACGGTTCCGTTGCTCCTTGATCCGGTCCAGCCACGGTAATCAGCCGAAGATGGTGGGGGGGACACATTGCCCGCCGAGTTAGCCGGAGGAAATCGGCCTCGGACTTCCTCAGATATCAGCCTCCGGGTGGGACAGACAAACCGGGGACCCGAGCACGCTTTCGGCGGCCCGCTGGTCGACTTCCCGGTGTGCGACCGGGTTCGTTCCAGTACCGTTCGCTGCCCCTCGTCCTGCTCTAGCCGCGGAAACAAACCCGACGACCGTCGGTCTCACGCCCGCGGAGGGAGGTGGCGGAAAGTGGTTTGCAGCCTTTCGCTGTACCTCCGGCGGGCAGCACCGCACCTCCGAGTGCTCGGTACCGTCCGCTGCGCCTTGTCCTGCCGCACACAACGAGCCATACCCGGTGGAAATCGGCCTGTGCCTTCCAGAGATATGGGCCTCCGGGTGGGACGGACAAACCGGGACCCCGTGCTCGCTTTCGGCGGCCCGCTAGTCGACTTCCCGGTGTGCGACCGGGTTCCTTCCGGTACCGTTCGCTGCCCCTCGTCCTGCTCTAGCCGCGGAAACAAACCCGACGACCGTCGGTCTCACGCCCGCGGAGGGAGGCGGCGGAAAGTGGTTTGCAGCCTTTCGCTGTACCTCCGGCGGGCAGCGCCCGACCTCCGAGTGCTCGGTACCGTCCGCTGCGCCTGGTCCGGCCGCACGCAACGAGCCATACCCGGAGGAAATCGGCCTGTGCCTTCCGGAGATATGGGCCTCCGGGTGGGACGGACAAACCGGGGCCCCGAGCGGTGGCACCCTGTTCGCTTTCGGCGGCCCGGCACTCGACTTCCCGGTGTGCGAACGTCATCCTTCCGGTACCCAACCGTGCCCCTTGCCCCACTCTAGCTCCGGTGCTAAAGCGGAGTCGGTCGGTCTCACGGACGCCGAGTTACCAGGCGGAAAGCGGTGCGCAGCCTTTCGCTGTCACTCCGGCGGGCTGCACCGCATCTCCGAGTGCTCGGTACCGTACGCTGCGCCGCCTCCTGCCGCACGCAACGAGCCATACCCGGAGGAAATCGGCCTCGGCGTTCCGGAGTTATCCGCCTCCGAGTGGGCCTGACCAAGCGGGGTGAACTGGAAATCATTAACCAACGTACTTCCAGGTTTTCACCCGCAGAGGGCAGCACTCTATTCTCTTCTCCGTTTTAAATTGGGCCGACCCGGCTCCGTTTCGAGACCCGGCACTCGACTTCCCGGTGTGCGATCGGGTTCGTTCCGGTACCGTTCGCTGCCCATCGTCCTGCTCTAGCCGCGGAAGCAAACCCGACGACCGTCGGTCTCACGCCCGCGGAGGGAGGCGGCGGAAAGTGGTTTGCAGCCTTTCGCTGTACCTCCGGCGGGCAGCGCCCGACCTCCGAGTGCTCGGTACCGTCCGCTGCGCCTGGTCCGGCCGCACACAACGAGCCATACCCGGTGGAAATCGGCCTGTGCCTTCCGGAGATATGGGCCTCCGGGTGGGACGGACAAACCGGGGCCCCGAGCGGTGGCACCCTGCTCGCTTTCGGCGGCCCGGCACTCGACTTCCCGGTGTGCGAACGTCATCGTTCCGGTACCCGACGGTGCCCCTTGCCCGACTCTAGCTCCGGTGCTAAAGCGGAGTCGGTCGGTCTCACGGACGCCGAGTTACCAGGCGGAAAGCGGTGCGCAGCCTTTCGCTGTCACTCCGGCGGGCAGCACCGCACCTCCGAGTGCTCGGTACCGTACGCTGCGCCGCCTCCTGCCGCACGCAACGAGCCATACCCGGAGGAAATCGGCCTCGGCGTTCCGGAGTTATCCGCCTCCGAGTGGGCCTGACCAAGCGGGGTGAACTGGAAATCATTAACCAACGTACTTCCAGGTTTTCACCCGCAGAGGGCAGCACTCTATTCTCCGTTTTAAATTGGGCCGACCCGGCTCCGTTTC
>NW_027139348.1:225000-232500 GCF_035084215.1 Heptranchias perlo
ATGGGAAAAATTCCCACTCCCAAAAGGCTTAAAAGTCGGTTGGGCGGCAGCCCGGGTCGGTCTCTGCAGACCTGGAGGCGCTAGACACAAGTCTGGTAAACAGGCTAAGTCTCGACATGCCACCTCTTACTATCCTGCAGGTACCCCGCCAATCCCCCCGGAACCGGCTGGCAATTGGCGAATCAGCGGGACGAATTTGAATTCGTGACCGACTCTCTGACACCGAATCGCCGCAAACGCGTTTCGATTTTTCGGCTTCGGTACCTCCCATCAGACTTTGACTGGCCATATCTCCGGACTCACGTGTCGCAGCCGGGACCTTCAGGTACCGTTCGACGCGTCTACCCCTGCCCCGTCGAATGGCGCCCCTCGCGGTGTGGTCCGATTTCCGCATTTTGGTCAGATTTGCCTCCAAAATTTTCAGATTGAGTTGACGAATGCCCCCTACGGGGTAACCTCTTGCCCTTTCGGACCTGGTCCCTGTGACTTAATTTCCGCCTTTTGCTCAATCGTTTCCCCATTTATAATTAATTTTAAAAATCGGGTTACTCAGTTCTGGTTTACCAGTTCCCTCTTCGGACTTCGTTTTTGGTTAATCATTTCCGGTTCACCAGTTCCCGTTTTGGACTTAGTCTCTGCGGGCCGTTTCTCATCTTTTGGTTCATCAGTTCCCCTCTTTTAATAATTTTTTGGCTGCTTTCGTTTGATCATTTCCCTGCCTTCTGGGTAACTTTTCCCCCTTAGGACTTCATCGCCGCACATTGTTTTCGACTTCTGGTTGATCATTTCACCCCTTTTAATCATTTTTGCAACTTTTGGTGAACCATTTCCCCCAGCTTCTGGTTAACCATTTCCCCTTTGGGACTTAGTCTCTGAGCATTCTTTTGGGATTCTGGTTAATCATTTGCCACTTTTTTAAAAATGTTGCCGCTTTTGTTTAATGCTTTCTGGTCAACCTTTCCCTCTTTCAGACTTCACCGCGGCACATTGCTTTAGCCTCCTGGTTAATCATTTCACCCCTTTTAATCATTTTTGCAACTTTTGGTTAACCATTTCCCCCTGCTTCTGGTTAACCATTTCCCCTTTGGGACTTAGTCTCTGAGCATTCTTTTGGGATTCTGGTTAATCATTTGCCAATTTTTAAAAAATGTTGCCGCTTTTGTTTAATGCTTTCTGGTCAACCTTTCCCTCTTTCAGACTTCACCGCGGCACATTGCTTTAGCCTCCTGGTTAATCATTTCACCCCTTTTAATCATTTTTGCAACTTTTGGTTAACCATTTCCCCCAGCTTCTGGTTAACCATTTCCCCTTTGGGACTTAGTCTCTGAGCATTCTTTTGGGATTCTGGTTAATCATTTGCCACTTTTTTAAAAATGTTGCCACTTTTGTTTAATGCTTTCTGGTCAACCTTTCCCTCTTTCAGACTTCACCGCCGCACATAATTTTCGACTTCTGGTTGATCATTTCACCCCTTTTAATCATTTTTGCAACTTTTGGTTAACCATTTCCCCCAGCTTCTGGTTAACCATTTCCCCTTTGGGACTTAGTCTCTGAGCATTCTTTTGGGATTCTGGTTAATCATTTGCCAATTTTTTTAAAATGTTGCCGCTTTTGTTTAATGCTTTCTGGTCAACCTTTCCCTCTTTCAGACTTCACCGCGGCACATTGCTTTAGCCTCCTGGTTAATCATTTCACCCCTTTTAATCATTTTTGCAACTTTTGGTTAACCATTTCCCCCAGCTTCTGGTTAACCATTTCCCCTTTGGGACTTAGTCTCTGAGCATTCTTTTGGGATTCTGGTTAATCATTTGCCACTTTTTTAAAAATGTTGCCGCTTTTGTTTAATGCTTTCCCTGCTTTGTGGTCAACCTTTTCCCCTTTAGGACTTCACCGCGGCACATTGCTTCAGCCTCCTGGTTAATCATTTCACCCCTTTTAATCATTTTTGCAACTTTTGGTTAACCATTTCCCCCAGCTTCTGGTTAACCATTTCCCCTTTGGGACTTAGTCTCTGAGCATTCTTTTGGGATTCTGGTTAATCATTTGCCAATTTTTAAAAAATGTTGCTACTTTTGTTTAATGCTTTCTGGTCAACCTTTCCCTCTTTCAGACTTCACCGCGGCACATTGCTTCAGCCTCCTGGTTAATCATTTCACCCCTTTTAATCATTTTTGCAACTTTTGGTTAACCATTTCCCCCAGCTTCTGGTTAACCATTTCCCCTTTGGGACTTAGTCTCTGAGCATTCTTTTGGGATTCTGGTTAATCATTTGCCAATTTTTTAAAAATGTTGCCACTTTTGTTTAATGCTTTCTGGTCAACCTTTCCCTCTTTCAGACTTCACCGCGGCACATTGCTTCAGCCTCCTGGTTAATCATTTCACCCCTTTTAATCATTTTTGCAACTTTTGGTTAACCATTTCCCCCAGCTTCTGGTTAACCATTTCCCCTTTGGGACTTAGTCTCTGAGCATTCTTTTGGGATTCTGGTTAATCATTTGCCACTTTTTTAAAAATGTTGCCGCTTTTGTTTAATGCTTTCCCTGCTTTCTGGTCAACCTTTTCCCCTTTAGGACTTCACCGCGGCACATTGCTTCAGCCTCCTGGTTAATCATTTCACCCCTTTTAATCATTTTTGCAACTTTTGGTTAACCATTTCCCCCAGCTTCTGGTTAACCATTTCCCCTTTGGGACTTAGTCTCTGAGCATTCTTTTGGGATTCTGGTTAATCATTTGCCACTTTTTTAAAAATGTTGCCGCTTTTGTTTAATCGTTTCCCTGATATGTGGTCAACCTTTTCCCCTTTCAGACTTCATCGCCGCGCATTGTTGTCGACTTCTGGTTAATCATTTTTCCCCTTTAAATCTTTTTTTGCCACTTTTGGTTCACCTTTTCACCCAGCTTCTGGTTAACCATTTGCCCCATTTTACTGAATTTTTCCGCTTTGGTTTAATCATTTCCCTGCTTTCTTGTCAACCTTTTCCCCTTTTGGACTTTGCCGCCGCACTTTGCTTTCGCCTTCTGGTTAAACATTTCTCCCCTTTTAATCCTTTTTCCCACTTTTGGTTCACCATTTCCCCCAGCTTCTGGTTAACCATTTCCCCTTTGGGACTTAGTCCCTGAGCATTCTTTTGGGATTCTGGTTAATCATTTGCCACTTTTTAAAAAATTTTGCCGCTTTTGTTTAATCGTTTCCCTGCTTTCCGGTCAACCTTTTCCCCTTACGACTTCGCCGCCGCACTTTGCTTTCGCCTTCTGGTTAATCATTTCACCCCTTTTAATCCTTTTTCCCACTTTTGGTTAAACAGTTCACCCAGCTTCTGGTTAACCATTTGCCCCTTTGGGACTTAAGTCTCTGAGCATTATTTTGGGATTCTGGTTCACCATTTGTCCCTTTTTAAAAGATATTGCTGCTTCTGTTTAATCCTTTCCCTGCTTTGCGGTCAACCTTTTCCTCTTTCAGACTTCATCGCCGCGCATTGTTTTCGACATCTGGTTCAACATTTCTCCCCTTTTAATCCTCTTTCCCACTTTTGGTTAAGCAGTTCACCCAACTTCTGGTTCACCACTTGCCCCTTTTTACTGAATTTTTCTGCTTTTGTTTAATCATTTCCCTGCTTTCCGGTCAACCTTTCCCTCTTTCAGACTTAATCGCCGCACATTGTTGTCGACTTCTGGTTGATCAGTTCACCCCTTTTTTATCCTTTTTCCCACTTTGGGTTAAGCAGTTCACCCAGCTTCTGGTTAACCATTTGCCCCTTTGGCACTTAAGTCTCTGAGCATTCTTTTGGGATTCTGGTAAACCATTTGTCCCTTTTTAAAAAATGCTGCTGCTTTTGTTTAATGCTTGCCCTGCTTTGCGGTCGATCATTTCACCCCTTTTAATCCATTTTTGCCACTTTGGGTTAAACAGTTCACACAACTTCTGGTTCACCATTTCACATTTCGGAACTTTTATTCCCACCATTACTTTGGGCTTCTGGTTCATCATTTCACGCTGTTTTACAAATCTTTGCCGCTTCACTTTTAATCCACAAACCGGGGCTCGCTTTCGGGTGGGGGGGGGTAGCGGGTTTGGGCCGGGCACTCCACATCCCGGTGTGCGACCGGGTTCGTTCTGGTACCGCTCGGTGCCGCTCGTCCTGCTCTTGCCGCGGAAGCAAACCAGACGACCGTCGGTCTCACGCCCGAGGGGAGAGGAGGCGGAAAGCGGTTTGCAGCCTTTCGCTGTACCTCCGGCGGGCAGCGCCGCACCTCCGAGTGCTCGGTACCGTTCGCTGCGCCTCGTCCGGCCGCACGCAGCGAGCCAAACCCGGAGGAAATCGGCCTGTGCCTTCTCGAGATATGGGCCTCCGGGTGGGACGGACAAACCGGGGCCCCGAGCTCGCTTTCGGCGGCCCGGCACTCGACTTCCCGGTGTCCGAACGTGATCCTTCCGGTACCCTTCGGTGCCCCTTGCCCGACTCTAGCTCCCGTGCTGAAGCGGAGTCGGTCGGCCTGACGGCCTGCCGAGTTAACCAGCGGAAAGCGGTGCGCAGCCTTTCGCTTGCAGCTCCGGCGGGCAGCGCCGCACCTCCGGCTGCTCAGTGCCGTCCGCTGCTCCCCTTCCGGCTGCACGCAGCGAACCATACCCGGAGGAAATCGGCCTCGGCCTTCCGGAGATATGGGCCTGCGAGTGGGACCAATAAATCGGTGCACATTTCCGGCTCGGTTTCCGGCCTCGGCACTATCAGTTCACGCCGTCCGACCGACGTCGTTCTGGCACGGTTCCGTTGCTCCTTGATCCGGTCCAGCCACGGTAATCAGCCGAAGATGGTGGGGGGGACACATTGCCCGCCGAGTTAGCCGGAGGAAATCGGCCTCGGACTTCCTCAGATATCAGCCTCCGGGTGGGACAGACAAACCGGGGACCCGAGCACGCTTTCGGCGGCCCGCTGGTCGACTTCCCGGTGTGCGACCGGGTTCGTTCCAGTACCGTTCGCTGCCCCTCGTCCTGCTCTAGCCGCGGAAACAAACCCGACGACCGTCGGTCTCACGCCCGCGGAGGGAGGTGGCGGAAAGTGGTTTGCAGCCTTTCGCTGTACCTCCGGCGGGCAGCACCGCACCTCCGAGTGCTCGGTACCGTCCGCTGCGCCTTGTCCTGCCGCACACAACGAGCCATACCCGGTGGAAATCGGCCTGTGCCTTCCAGAGATATGGGCCTCCGGGTGGGACGGACAAACCGGGACCCCGTGCTCGCTTTCGGCGGCCCGCTAGTCGACTTCCCGGTGTGCGACCGGGTTCCTTCCGGTACCGTTCGCTGCCCCTCGTCCTGCTCTAGCCGCGGAAACAAACCCGACGACCGTCGGTCTCACGCCCGCGGAGGGAGGCGGCGGAAAGTGGTTTGCAGCCTTTCGCTGTACCTCCGGCGGGCAGCGCCCGACCTCCGAGTGCTCGGTACCGTCCGCTGCGCCTGGTCCGGCCGCACGCAACGAGCCATACCCGGAGGAAATCGGCCTGTGCCTTCCGGAGATATGGGCCTCCGGGTGGGACGGACAAACCGGGGCCCCGAGCGGTGGCACCCTGTTCGCTTTCGGCGGCCCGGCACTCGACTTCCCGGTGTGCGAACGTCATCCTTCCGGTACCCAACCGTGCCCCTTGCCCCACTCTAGCTCCGGTGCTAAAGCGGAGTCGGTCGGTCTCACGGACGCCGAGTTACCAGGCGGAAAGCGGTGCGCAGCCTTTCGCTGTCACTCCGGCGGGCTGCACCGCATCTCCGAGTGCTCGGTACCGTACGCTGCGCCGCCTCCTGCCGCACGCAACGAGCCATACCCGGAGGAAATCGGCCTCGGCGTTCCGGAGTTATCCGCCTCCGAGTGGGCCTGACCAAGCGGGGTGAACTGGAAATCATTAACCAACGTACTTCCAGGTTTTCACCCGCAGAGGGCAGCACTCTATTCTCTTCTCCGTTTTAAATTGGGCCGACCCGGCTCCGTTTCGAGACCCGGCACTCGACTTCCCGGTGTGCGATCGGGTTCGTTCCGGTACCGTTCGCTGCCCATCGTCCTGCTCTAGCCGCGGAAGCAAACCCGACGACCGTCGGTCTCACGCCCGCGGAGGGAGGCGGCGGAAAGTGGTTTGCAGCCTTTCGCTGTACCTCCGGCGGGCAGCGCCCGACCTCCGAGTGCTCGGTACCGTCCGCTGCGCCTGGTCCGGCCGCACACAACGAGCCATACCCGGTGGAAATCGGCCTGTGCCTTCCGGAGATATGGGCCTCCGGGTGGGACGGACAAACCGGGGCCCCGAGCGGTGGCACCCTGCTCGCTTTCGGCGGCCCGGCACTCGACTTCCCGGTGTGCGAACGTCATCGTTCCGGTACCCGACGGTGCCCCTTGCCCGACTCTAGCTCCGGTGCTAAAGCGGAGTCGGTCGGTCTCACGGACGCCGAGTTACCAGGCGGAAAGCGGTGCGCAGCCTTTCGCTGTCACTCCGGCGGGCAGCACCGCACCTCCGAGTGCTCGGTACCGTACGCTGCGCCGCCTCCTGCCGCACGCAACGAGCCATACCCGGAGGAAATCGGCCTCGGCGTTCCGGAGTTATCCGCCTCCGAGTGGGCCTGACCAAGCGGGGTGAACTGGAAATCATTAACCAACGTACTTCCAGGTTTTCACCCGCAGAGGGCAGCACTCTATTCTCCGTTTTAAATTGGGCCGACCCGGCTCCGTTTCGAGACCCGGCACTCGACTTCCCGGTGTGCGAACGTGATCGTTCCAGTACCCAACGGTGCCCCTTGCCCCACTCTAGCTCCGGCGGTAAAGCGGAGTCGGTCGGTCTCACAGACGCCGAGTTACCAGGCGGAAAGTGGTTTGCAGCCTTTCGCTGTACCTCCGGCGGGCAGCGCCCGACCTCCGAGTGCTCGGTACCGTCCGCTGCGCCTGGTCCGGCCGCACACAACGAGCCATACCCGGAGGAAATCGGCCTGTGCCTTCCGGAGATATGGGCCTCCGGGTGGGACGGACAAACCGGGGCCCCGAGCTCGCTTTCGGCGGCCCGGCACTCGACTTGCCGGTGTGCGAACGTCATCCTTCCGGTACCCAACCGTGCCCCTTGCCCCACTCTAGCTCCGGCGGTAAAGCGAAGTCGGTCGGTCTCACGTACGCCGAGTTAGCAGGCGGAAAGCGGTGCGCAGCCTTTCGCTGTCACTCCGGCGGGCAGCATCGCACCTCCGAGTGCTCGGTACCGTACGCTGCGCCTCCTCCTGCCGCACGCAACGAGCCATACCCGGAGGAAATCGGCCTCGGCCTTCCTGAGATATCAGCCTCCGAGTTGGCCCGACGAGTCGGTGGCACCCTGCTCGCTTTCAGCGGCCCGGCACTCGACTTCCCCGTGTGCGAACGTCATCCTTCCGGTACTCAACCGTGCCCCTTGCCCCACTCTAGCTCCGGCGGTAAAGCGAAGTCGGTCGGTCTCACGGACGCCGAGTTAGCAGGCGGAAAGCGGTGCGCAGCCTTTCGCTGTACCTCC
>NW_027139348.1:242500-250000 GCF_035084215.1 Heptranchias perlo
TGCAGCCACCGTCGGGCTGGGCACATGGCCTCCCCCCACCATGACGAGGGAGGTTGGCGCCGGTTCCAACCTGGGCTTGCAAGCGGTAATGCATGACAGACAGCCAGCGACAAACAAAAGTCGAAAGGAGCCCACCTTTTGCCAGGCACAGACCGTTAAGGTCACGGACACGCTTGGGTGGTTAAGCTACAGTGACCCTTTCTAGCCGCCTTCGTCGTGTCTGCTGGGCACACATGGCCTTCCCCCCCCTGCCCGTGACAGGGGAGAGGTTGGTGTGCCAGGTCCGACTGGAGTTTGCAAACCATAGCGTTCAAGATACATGCACACACTCAGCCCTCCAGCTCTAAAAGGGTGACGTGTTTTGGTGCTCAGTTGCTAGAGAAATCTCGTGTTCAGCTACCAGAACGGGACTTGCTGTGCACATTCCCGCTCCACTCGAGACGGCAGACACCCGGGCTCTGGAGCTTGAATCGGACCTCTGTTAGACAACACAGGTGGACTTCTCGGCCTCACAAGAGAGCAATACGCCAGCGGGTGAACAGGAGAGTCGTGCCGACAAAACCCACTGACTTTTAAAACTGTCCGTCTGCCACTTGGGACAGAGAGAGGAACCTGACGAGCCTGAACACCAGCCTTGGCTGGACCGCTCGGGCCCTCCCATGTCGGACGCGAGTCGCCAAATCGATCGGAAGAGAGTACCGATTCCTCTCAAAAAGTCTGCGTGCCCGTTATTATAAAAGCAGCCCACCGGCCGCGGTGCCTTGCCCACAAACACACTTGGTGTCTGGGGTGATTCAGAGCCGCCGCGGCTCGAAAGTGTCAACCTGTTTTAAAAGTCATCGCTATGCCGGCACAGGTGACTTTCAAGTTAAAGAGTTCTCTTTATTGGCTTTCAAAAAAATCTGCAAAGTGTCACAGAGATTGAGAAACTCTTTTTTTTCTTTATATTATTATAATATAATATAATGTGTATATGTTTTCGAAAAGCATCCACCAGCAATCCATGGTGAGCGTCTCTCTGCTGGCAAGCTCCTCCTGCCTGAGCCCGACGCTGTCGAGGCTCAACACGATTTCAGACTGACAAAGAGTTCGAAAATTGCCGCCTGATGTAGCTTTAAATGCTGACAGGTGACTTCCGAGTGCTCTTGTAAAGGTCTCCGCTTTGAAATTGAGAGCCTTCTGCCAAGTGTCACTTTTTCAGGCACTCTTAAAGTGCACCTGGGCTGTCAGAGAAAGCTCTGAAAATCGTGTTCTCGAAAATCTCCGGGTACCCGACCAATCCCTAGGTGCCCGAATGACAAGTGTCAATTCGGCAGGACGGCCTCCCACCTCCGGCCGCAGATGCGTCACTAAATCCCCGCAACGGGGGCTTTCTCATTTCGGCATAGGGGCTTCCGCGGCCAACTCATTAACCTGTGCTCGGACTTTTTGTGCCACAAGTGCAAGGGACCGTTTGCCGGCCGCTACTCGCACCCCCCCGCCCAGGGGGGGAATCCTCTGACCGGAGATCCGAAACGCCGGCCGAATCCATCCCCGTCGGACTTCCGAAGGGGTTCCCTCGACCGACTGACTTCCGAACTCCTTTCTGGGCTTAAACGGGTGGAATTCGGACCCTCTCGCAAGGGAGCCGAAGCCCGCCAGCCCCGGGAGGCCTCGGGGCCGCCGTTTTCAAGCCCGACCAAAAAACCCGAAAAATGGGGAAAAATGGGAAAAATTCCCACTCCCAAAAGGCTTAAAAGTCGGTTGGGCGGCAGCCCGGGTCGGTCTCTGCAGACCTGGAGGCGCTAGACACAAGTCTGGTAAACAGGCTAAGTCTCGACATGCCACCTCTTACTATCCTGCAGGTACCCCGCCAATCCCCCCGGAACCGGCTGGCAATTGGCGAATCAGCGGGACGAATTTGAATTCGTGACCGACTCTCTGACACCGAATCGCCGCAAACGCGTTTCGATTTTTCGGCTTCGGTACCTCCCATCAGACTTTGACTGGCCATATCTCCGGACTCACGTGTCGCAGCCGGGACCTTCAGGTACCGTTCGACGCGTCTACCCCTGCCCCGTCGAATGGCGCCCCTCGCGGTGTGGTCCGATTTCCGCATTTTGGTCAGATTTGCCTCCAAAATTTTCAGATTGAGTTGACGAATGCCCCCTACGGGGTAACCTCTTGCCCTTTCGGACCTGGTCCCTGTGACTTAATTTCCGCCTTTTGCTCAATCGTTTCCCCATTTATAATTAATTTTAAAAATCGGGTTACTCAGTTCTGGTTTACCAGTTCCCTCTTCGGACTTCGTTTTTGGTTAATCATTTCCGGTTCACCAGTTCCCGTTTTGGACTTAGTCTCTGCGGGCCGTTTCTCATCTTTTGGTTCATCAGTTCCCCTCTTTTAATAATTTTTTGGCTGCTTTCGTTTGATCATTTCCCTGCCTTCTGGGTAACTTTTCCCCCTTAGGACTTCATCGCCGCACATTGTTTTCGACTTCTGGTTGATCATTTCACCCCTTTTAATCATTTTTGCAACTTTTGGTGAACCATTTCCCCCAGCTTCTGGTTAACCATTTCCCCTTTGGGACTTAGTCTCTGAGCATTCTTTTGGGATTCTGGTTAATCATTTGCCACTTTTTTAAAAATGTTGCCGCTTTTGTTTAATGCTTTCTGGTCAACCTTTCCCTCTTTCAGACTTCACCGCGGCACATTGCTTTAGCCTCCTGGTTAATCATTTCACCCCTTTTAATCATTTTTGCAACTTTTGGTTAACCATTTCCCCCTGCTTCTGGTTAACCATTTCCCCTTTGGGACTTAGTCTCTGAGCATTCTTTTGGGATTCTGGTTAATCATTTGCCAATTTTTAAAAAATGTTGCCGCTTTTGTTTAATGCTTTCTGGTCAACCTTTCCCTCTTTCAGACTTCACCGCGGCACATTGCTTTAGCCTCCTGGTTAATCATTTCACCCCTTTTAATCATTTTTGCAACTTTTGGTTAACCATTTCCCCCAGCTTCTGGTTAACCATTTCCCCTTTGGGACTTAGTCTCTGAGCATTCTTTTGGGATTCTGGTTAATCATTTGCCACTTTTTTAAAAATGTTGCCACTTTTGTTTAATGCTTTCTGGTCAACCTTTCCCTCTTTCAGACTTCACCGCCGCACATAATTTTCGACTTCTGGTTGATCATTTCACCCCTTTTAATCATTTTTGCAACTTTTGGTTAACCATTTCCCCCAGCTTCTGGTTAACCATTTCCCCTTTGGGACTTAGTCTCTGAGCATTCTTTTGGGATTCTGGTTAATCATTTGCCAATTTTTTTAAAATGTTGCCGCTTTTGTTTAATGCTTTCTGGTCAACCTTTCCCTCTTTCAGACTTCACCGCGGCACATTGCTTTAGCCTCCTGGTTAATCATTTCACCCCTTTTAATCATTTTTGCAACTTTTGGTTAACCATTTCCCCCAGCTTCTGGTTAACCATTTCCCCTTTGGGACTTAGTCTCTGAGCATTCTTTTGGGATTCTGGTTAATCATTTGCCACTTTTTTAAAAATGTTGCCGCTTTTGTTTAATGCTTTCCCTGCTTTGTGGTCAACCTTTTCCCCTTTAGGACTTCACCGCGGCACATTGCTTCAGCCTCCTGGTTAATCATTTCACCCCTTTTAATCATTTTTGCAACTTTTGGTTAACCATTTCCCCCAGCTTCTGGTTAACCATTTCCCCTTTGGGACTTAGTCTCTGAGCATTCTTTTGGGATTCTGGTTAATCATTTGCCAATTTTTAAAAAATGTTGCTACTTTTGTTTAATGCTTTCTGGTCAACCTTTCCCTCTTTCAGACTTCACCGCGGCACATTGCTTCAGCCTCCTGGTTAATCATTTCACCCCTTTTAATCATTTTTGCAACTTTTGGTTAACCATTTCCCCCAGCTTCTGGTTAACCATTTCCCCTTTGGGACTTAGTCTCTGAGCATTCTTTTGGGATTCTGGTTAATCATTTGCCAATTTTTTAAAAATGTTGCCACTTTTGTTTAATGCTTTCTGGTCAACCTTTCCCTCTTTCAGACTTCACCGCGGCACATTGCTTCAGCCTCCTGGTTAATCATTTCACCCCTTTTAATCATTTTTGCAACTTTTGGTTAACCATTTCCCCCAGCTTCTGGTTAACCATTTCCCCTTTGGGACTTAGTCTCTGAGCATTCTTTTGGGATTCTGGTTAATCATTTGCCACTTTTTTAAAAATGTTGCCGCTTTTGTTTAATGCTTTCCCTGCTTTCTGGTCAACCTTTTCCCCTTTAGGACTTCACCGCGGCACATTGCTTCAGCCTCCTGGTTAATCATTTCACCCCTTTTAATCATTTTTGCAACTTTTGGTTAACCATTTCCCCCAGCTTCTGGTTAACCATTTCCCCTTTGGGACTTAGTCTCTGAGCATTCTTTTGGGATTCTGGTTAATCATTTGCCACTTTTTTAAAAATGTTGCCGCTTTTGTTTAATCGTTTCCCTGATATGTGGTCAACCTTTTCCCCTTTCAGACTTCATCGCCGCGCATTGTTGTCGACTTCTGGTTAATCATTTTTCCCCTTTAAATCTTTTTTTGCCACTTTTGGTTCACCTTTTCACCCAGCTTCTGGTTAACCATTTGCCCCATTTTACTGAATTTTTCCGCTTTGGTTTAATCATTTCCCTGCTTTCTTGTCAACCTTTTCCCCTTTTGGACTTTGCCGCCGCACTTTGCTTTCGCCTTCTGGTTAAACATTTCTCCCCTTTTAATCCTTTTTCCCACTTTTGGTTCACCATTTCCCCCAGCTTCTGGTTAACCATTTCCCCTTTGGGACTTAGTCCCTGAGCATTCTTTTGGGATTCTGGTTAATCATTTGCCACTTTTTAAAAAATTTTGCCGCTTTTGTTTAATCGTTTCCCTGCTTTCCGGTCAACCTTTTCCCCTTACGACTTCGCCGCCGCACTTTGCTTTCGCCTTCTGGTTAATCATTTCACCCCTTTTAATCCTTTTTCCCACTTTTGGTTAAACAGTTCACCCAGCTTCTGGTTAACCATTTGCCCCTTTGGGACTTAAGTCTCTGAGCATTATTTTGGGATTCTGGTTCACCATTTGTCCCTTTTTAAAAGATATTGCTGCTTCTGTTTAATCCTTTCCCTGCTTTGCGGTCAACCTTTTCCTCTTTCAGACTTCATCGCCGCGCATTGTTTTCGACATCTGGTTCAACATTTCTCCCCTTTTAATCCTCTTTCCCACTTTTGGTTAAGCAGTTCACCCAACTTCTGGTTCACCACTTGCCCCTTTTTACTGAATTTTTCTGCTTTTGTTTAATCATTTCCCTGCTTTCCGGTCAACCTTTCCCTCTTTCAGACTTAATCGCCGCACATTGTTGTCGACTTCTGGTTGATCAGTTCACCCCTTTTTTATCCTTTTTCCCACTTTGGGTTAAGCAGTTCACCCAGCTTCTGGTTAACCATTTGCCCCTTTGGCACTTAAGTCTCTGAGCATTCTTTTGGGATTCTGGTAAACCATTTGTCCCTTTTTAAAAAATGCTGCTGCTTTTGTTTAATGCTTGCCCTGCTTTGCGGTCGATCATTTCACCCCTTTTAATCCATTTTTGCCACTTTGGGTTAAACAGTTCACACAACTTCTGGTTCACCATTTCACATTTCGGAACTTTTATTCCCACCATTACTTTGGGCTTCTGGTTCATCATTTCACGCTGTTTTACAAATCTTTGCCGCTTCACTTTTAATCCACAAACCGGGGCTCGCTTTCGGGTGGGGGGGGGTAGCGGGTTTGGGCCGGGCACTCCACATCCCGGTGTGCGACCGGGTTCGTTCTGGTACCGCTCGGTGCCGCTCGTCCTGCTCTTGCCGCGGAAGCAAACCAGACGACCGTCGGTCTCACGCCCGAGGGGAGAGGAGGCGGAAAGCGGTTTGCAGCCTTTCGCTGTACCTCCGGCGGGCAGCGCCGCACCTCCGAGTGCTCGGTACCGTTCGCTGCGCCTCGTCCGGCCGCACGCAGCGAGCCAAACCCGGAGGAAATCGGCCTGTGCCTTCTCGAGATATGGGCCTCCGGGTGGGACGGACAAACCGGGGCCCCGAGCTCGCTTTCGGCGGCCCGGCACTCGACTTCCCGGTGTCCGAACGTGATCCTTCCGGTACCCTTCGGTGCCCCTTGCCCGACTCTAGCTCCCGTGCTGAAGCGGAGTCGGTCGGCCTGACGGCCTGCCGAGTTAACCAGCGGAAAGCGGTGCGCAGCCTTTCGCTTGCAGCTCCGGCGGGCAGCGCCGCACCTCCGGCTGCTCAGTGCCGTCCGCTGCTCCCCTTCCGGCTGCACGCAGCGAACCATACCCGGAGGAAATCGGCCTCGGCCTTCCGGAGATATGGGCCTGCGAGTGGGACCAATAAATCGGTGCACATTTCCGGCTCGGTTTCCGGCCTCGGCACTATCAGTTCACGCCGTCCGACCGACGTCGTTCTGGCACGGTTCCGTTGCTCCTTGATCCGGTCCAGCCACGGTAATCAGCCGAAGATGGTGGGGGGGACACATTGCCCGCCGAGTTAGCCGGAGGAAATCGGCCTCGGACTTCCTCAGATATCAGCCTCCGGGTGGGACAGACAAACCGGGGACCCGAGCACGCTTTCGGCGGCCCGCTGGTCGACTTCCCGGTGTGCGACCGGGTTCGTTCCAGTACCGTTCGCTGCCCCTCGTCCTGCTCTAGCCGCGGAAACAAACCCGACGACCGTCGGTCTCACGCCCGCGGAGGGAGGTGGCGGAAAGTGGTTTGCAGCCTTTCGCTGTACCTCCGGCGGGCAGCACCGCACCTCCGAGTGCTCGGTACCGTCCGCTGCGCCTTGTCCTGCCGCACACAACGAGCCATACCCGGTGGAAATCGGCCTGTGCCTTCCAGAGATATGGGCCTCCGGGTGGGACGGACAAACCGGGACCCCGTGCTCGCTTTCGGCGGCCCGCTAGTCGACTTCCCGGTGTGCGACCGGGTTGCTTCCGGTACCGTTCGCTGCCCCTCGTCCTGCTCTAGCCGCGGAAACAAACCCGACGACCGTCGGTCTCACGCCCGCGGAGGGAGGCGGCGGAAAGTGGTTTGCAGCCTTTCGCTGTACCTCCGGCGGGCAGCGCCCGACCTCCGAGTGCTCGGTACCGTCCGCTGCGCCTGGTCCGGCCGCACGCAACGAGCCATACCCGGAGGAAATCGGCCTGTGCCTTCCGGAGATATGGGCCTCCGGGTGGGACGGACAAACCGGGGCCCCGAGCGGTGGCACCCTGTTCGCTTTCGGCGGCCCGGCACTCGACTTCCCGGTGTGCGAACGTCATCGTTCCGGTACCCTTCGGTGCCCCTTGCCCCACTCTAGCTCCGGTGCTAAAGCGGAGTCGGTCGGTCTCACGGACGCCGAGTTAGCAGGCGGAAAGGGGTGCGCAGCCTTTCGCTGTCACTCCGGCGGGCTGCACCGCATCTCCGAGTGCTCGGTACCGTACGCTGCGCCGCCTCCTGCCGCACGC
>NW_027139348.1:262500-270000 GCF_035084215.1 Heptranchias perlo
TTCAGAGCCGCCGCGGCTCGAAAGTGTCAACCTGTTTTAAAAGTCATCGCTATGCCGGCACAGGTGACTTTCAAGTTAAAGAGTTCTCTTTATTGGCTTTCAAAAAAATCTGCAAAGTGTCACAGAGATTTTGAGAAACTCTTTTTTTTCTTTATATTATTATAATATAATATAATGTGTATATGTTTTCGAAAAGCATCCACCAGCAATCCATGGTGAGCCTCTCTCTGCTGGCAAGCTCCTCCTGCCTGAGCCCGACGCTGTCGAGGCTCAACACGATTTCAGACTGACAAAGAGTTCGAAAATTGCCGCCTGATGTAGCTTTAAATGCTGACAGGTGACTTCCGAGTGCTCTTGTAAAGGTCTCCGCTTTGAAATTGAGAGCCTTTTGCCAAGTGTCACTTTTTCAGGCACTCTTAAAGTGCACCTGGGCTGTCAGAGAAAGCTCTGAAAATCGTGTTCTCGAAAATCTCCGGGTACCCGACCAATCCCTAGGTGCCCGAATGACAAGTGTCAATTCGGCAGGACGGCCTCCCACCTCCGGCCGCAGATGCGTCACTAAATCCCCGCAACGGGGGCTTTCTCATTTCGGCATAGGGGCTTCCGCGGCCAACTCATTAACCTGTGCTCGGACTTTTTGTGCCACAAGTGCAAGGGACCGTTTGCCGGCAGCTACTCGCACCCCCCCGCCCAGGGGGGGAATCCTCTGACCGGAGATCCGAAACGCCGGCCGAATCCATCCCCGTCGGACTTCCGAAGGGGTTCCCTCGACCGACTGACTTCCGAACTCCTTTCTGGGCTTAAACGGGTGGAATTCGGACCCTCTCGCAAGGGAGCCGAAGCCCGCCAGCCCCGGGAGGCCTCGGGGCCGCCGTTTTCAAGCCCGACCAAAAAACCCGAAAAATGGGGAAAAATGGGAAAAATTCCCACTCCCAAAAGGCTTAAAAGTCGGTTGGGCGGCAGCCCGGGTCGGTCTCTGCAGACCTGGAGGCGCTGGACACAAGTCTGGTAAACAGGCTAAGTCTCGACATGCCACCTCTTACTATCCTGCAGGTACCCCGCCAATCCCCCCGGAACCGGCTGGCAATTGGCGAATCAGCGGGACGAATTTGAATTCGTGACCGACTTTCTGACACCGAATCGCCGCAAACGCGTTTCGATTTTTCGGCTTCGGTACCTCCCATCAGACTTTGACTGGCCATATCTCCGGACTCACGTGTCGCAGCCGGGACCTTCAGGCACCGTTCGACGCGTCTACCCCTGCCCCGTCGAATGGCGCCCCTCGCGGTGTGGTCCGATTTCCGCATTTTGGTCAGATTTGCCTCCAAAATTTTCAGATTGAGTTGACGAATGCCCCCTACGGGGTAACCTCTTGCCCTTTCGGACCTGGTCCCTGTGACTTAATTTCCGCCTTTTGCTCAATCGTTTCCCCATTTATAATTAATTTTAAAAATCGGGTTACTCAGTTCTGGTTTACCAGTTCCCTCTTCGGACTTAGTTTTTGGTTAATCATTTCCGGTTCACCAGTTCCCGTTTTGGACTTAGTCTCTGCGGGCCGTTTCTCATCTTTTGGTTCATCAGTTCCCCTCTTTTAATAATTTTTTGGCTGCTTTCGTTTGATCATTTCCCTGCCTTCTGGGTAACTTTTCCACCTTAGGACTTCATCGCCGCACATTGTTTTCGACTTCTGGTTGATCATTTCACCCCTTTTAATCATTTTTGTAACTTTTGGTTAACCATTTCACCCAGCTTCTGGTTAACCATTTCCCCTTTGGGACTTAGTCTGTGAGCATTCTTTTGGGATTCTGGTTAACCATTTGCCAATTTTTAAAAAATGTTGCCACTTTTGTTTAATGCTTTCTGGTCAACCTTTCCCTCTTTCAGACTTCACCGCGGCACATTGCTTCAGCCTCCTGGTTAATCATTTCACCCCTTTTAATCATTTTTGCAACTTTTGGTTAACCATTTCCCCCAGCTTCTGGTTAACCATTTCCCCTTTGGGACTTGGTCTCTGAGCATTCTTTTGGGATTCTGGTTAACCATTTGCCACTTTTTAAAAAATGTTGCCGCTTTTGTTTAATGCTTTCCCTGCTTTCTGGTCAACCTTTTCCCCTTTAGGACTTCACCGCGGCACATTGCTTTAGCCTCCTGGTTAATCATTTCACCCCTTTTAATCATTTTTGCAACTTTTGGTTAACCATTTCCCCCAGCTTCTGGTTAACCATTTCCCCTTTGGGACTTAGTCTCTGAGCATTCTTTTGGGATTCTGGTTAACCATTTGCCAATTATTTTAAAATGTTGCCACTTTTGTTTAATGCTTTCTGGTCAACCTTTCCCTCTTTCAGACTTCACCGCGGCACATTGCTTTAGCCTCCTGGTTAATCATTTCACCCCTTTTAATCATTTTTGCAACTTTTGGTTAACCATTTCCCCCAGCTTCTGGTTAACCATTTCCCCTTTGGGACTTAGTCTCTGAGCATTCTTTTGGGATTCTGGTTAATCATTTGCCACTTTTTTAAAAATGTTGCCGCTTTTGTTTAATGCTTTCCCTGCTTTGTGGTCAACCTTTTCCCCTTTAGGACTTCACCGCGGCACATTGCTTCAGCCTCCTGGTTAATCATTTCACCCCTTTTAATCATTTTTGCAACTTTTGGTTAACCATTTCCCCCTGCTTCTGGTTAACCATTTCCCCTTTGGGACTTAGTCTCTGAGCATTCTTTTGGGATTCTGGTTAATCATTTGCCAATTTTTAAAAAATGTTGCCGCTTTTGTTTAATGCTTTCCCTGCTTTGTGGTCAACCTTTTCCCCTTTAGGACTTCACCGCGGCACATTGCTTCAGCCTCCTGGTTAATCATTTCACCCCTTTTAATCATTTTTGCAACTTTTGGTTAACCATTTCCCCCAGCTTCTGGTTAACCATTTCCCCTTTGGGACTTAGTCTCTGAGCATTCTTTTGGGATTCTGGTTAACCATTTGCCACTTTTTAAAAAATGTTGCCGCTTTTGTTTAATCGTTTCCCTGCTTTCTGGTCAACCTTTTCCCCTTTCAGACTTCATCGCCGAGCATTGTTGTCGACTTCTGGTTAATCATTTTTCCCCTTTAAATCTTTTTTTGCCACTTTTGGTTAACCATTTCACCCAGCTTCTGGTTAACCATTTGCCCCATTATACTGAATTTTTCCGCTTTGGTTTAATCATTTCCCTGCTTTCTTGTCAACCTTTTACCCTTTAGGACTTCACCGCGGCACATTGCTTCAGCCTCCTGGTTAATCATTTCTCCCCTTTTAATCCTTTTTCCCACTTTTGGTTCACCAGTTCACCCAGCTTCTGGTTCACCATTTCCCCTTTGGGACTTAAGTCTCTGAGCATTCTTTTGGGATTCTGGTTAACCATTTGCCACTTTTTAAAAAATGTTGCCGCTTTTGTTTAATGCTTTCCCTGCTTTCTGGTCAACCTTTTCCCCTTTAGGACTTCACCGCGGCACATTGCTTTAGCCTCCTGGTTAATCATTTCACCCCTTTTAATCCTTTTTCCCACTTTGGGTTGGACAGTTCACCCAGCTACTGGTTAACCATTTCCCCTTTGGGACTTAAGTCTCTGAGCATTCTTTTGTGATTCTGGTTCACCATTTGTCCCTTTTTAAAAGATATTGCTGCTTTTGATTAAACCTTTCCCTGCTTTGCGGTCGACCTATTCCTCTTTCAGACTTCATCGCCGCACCTTGTTTTCGACATCTGGTTCAACATTTCTCCCCTTTTAATCCTTTTTCCCACTTTTGGTTAAGCAGTTCACCCAGCTTCTGGTTCACCATTTGCCCCTTTTTACTGAATTTTTCTGCTTTTGTTTAATCATTTCCCTGCTTTGCGGTCGACCTATTCCTCTTTCAGACTTCATCGCCGCGCATTGTTTTCGACATCTGGTTAAACATTTCTCCCCTTTTAATCCTTTTTCCCACTTTTGGTTAAGCAGTTCACCCAACTTCTGGTTAACCATTTGCCCCTTCTTACTGAATTTTTCCGCTTTTGTTTAATCATTTCCCTGCTTTATGGTCAACCTTTTCCCCTTTAGGACTTCGCCGCCGCACTTTGCTTTCGCCTTCTGGTTAATCATTTCACAACATTTTAATCCTTTTTCCCACTTTTGGTTAAACAGTTCACCCAGCTTCTGGTTAACCATTTGCCCCTTTGGGACTTAAGTCTCTGAGCATTCTTTTGGGATTCTGGTTCACCATTTGTCCCTTTTTAAAAGATATTGCTGCTTCTGTTTAATCCTTTCCCTGCTTTGCGGTCAACCTTTTCCTCTTTCAGACTTCATCGCCGCGCATTGTTTTCGACATCTGGTTCAACATTTCTCCCCTTTTAATCCTCTTTCCCACTTTTGGTTAAGCAGTTCACCCAACTTCTGGTTCACCACTTGCCCCTTTTTACTGAATTTTTCTGCTTTTGTTTAATCATTTCCCTGCTTTCCGGTCAACCTTTCCCTCTTTCAGACTTAATCGCCGCACATTGTTGTCGACTTCTGGTTGATCAGTTCACCCCTTTTTTATCCTTTTTCCCACTTTGGGTTAAGCAGTTCACCCAGCTACTGGTTAACCATTTCCCCTTTGGGACTTAAGTCTCTGAGCATTCTTTTGGGATTCTGGTAAACCATTTGTCCCTTTTTAAAAAATGCTGCTGCTTTTGTTTAATGCTTGCCCTGCTTTGCGGTCGATCATTTCACCCCTTTTAATCCATTTTTGCCACTTTGGGTTAAACAGTTCACACAACTTCTGGTTCACCATTTCACATTTTGGAACTTTTATTCCCACCATTACTTTGGGCTTCTGGTTCATCATTTCACGCTGTTTTACAAATCTTTGCCGCTTCACTTTTAATCCACAAACCGGGGCTCGCTTTCGGGTGTTGGGGGGGGGGGGGGGGGTAGCGGGTTTGGGCCGGGCACTCCACATCCCGGTGTGCGACCGGGTTCGTTCTGGTACCGCTCGGTGCCCCTCGTCCTGCTCTTGCCGCGGAAGCAAACCAGACGACCGTCGGTCTCACGCCCGAGGGGAGAGGAGGCGGAAAGCGGTTTGCAGCCTTTCGCTGTACCTCCGGCGGGCAGCGCCGCACCTCCGAGTGCTCGGTACCGTTCGCTGCGCCTCGTCCGGCCGCACGCAGCGAGCCAAACCCGGAGGAAATCGGCCTGTGCCTTCTCGAGATATGGGCCTCCGGGTGGGACGGACAAACCGGGGCCCCGAGCTCGCTTTCGGCGGCCCGGCACTCGACTTCCCGGTGTCCGAACGTGATCCTTCCGGTACCCTTCGGTGCCCCTTGCCCGACTCCAGCTCCCGTGCTGAAGCGGAGTCGGTCGGCCTGACGGCCGCCGAGTTAGCCAGCGGAAAGCGGTGCGCAGCCTTTCGCTTGCAGCTCCGGCGGGCAGCGCCGCACCTCCGGCTGCTCAGTGCCGTCCGCTGCTCCCCTTCCGGCTGCACGCAGCGAACCATACCCGGAGGAAATCGGCCTCGGCCTTCCGGAGATATGGGCCTGCGAGTGGGACCAATAAATCGGTGCACATTTCCGGCTCGGTTTCCGGCCTCGGCACTATCAGTTCACGCCGTCCGACCGACGTCGTTCTGGCACGGTTCCGTTGCTCCTTGATCCGGTCCAGCCACGGTAATCAGCCGAAGATGGTGGGGGGGGGACACATTGCCCGCCGAGTTAGCCGGAGGAAATCGGCCTCGGACTTCCTCAGATATCAGCCTCCGGGTGGGACAGACAAACCGGGGACCCGAGCACGCTTTCGGCGGCCCGCTGGTCGACTTCCCGGTGTGCGACCGGGTTCGTTCCGGTACCGTTCGCTGCCCCTCGTCCTGCTCTAGCCGCGGAGACAAACCCGACGACCGTCGGTCTCACGCCCGCGGAGGGAGGTGGCGGAAAGTGGTTTGCAGCCTTTCGCTGTACCTCCGGCGGGCAGCGCCCGACCTCCGAGTGCTCGGTACCGTCCGCTGCGCCTGGTCCTGCCGCACACAACGAGCCATACCCGGTGGAAATCGGCCTGTGCCTTCCAGAGATATGGGCCTCCGGGTGGGACGGACAAACCGGGGCCCCGTGCTCGCTTTCGGCGGCCCGCTAGTCGACTTCCCGGTGTGCGACCGGGTTCCTTCCGGTACCGTTCGCTGCCCCTCGTCCTGCTCTAGCCGCGGAAACAAACCCGACGACCGTCGGTCTCACGCCCGCGGAGGGAGGCGGCGGAAAGTGGTTTGCAGCCTTTCGCTGTACCTCCGGCGGGCAGCGCCCGACCTCCGAGTGCTCGGTACCGTCCGCTGCGCCTGGTCCGGCCGCACGCAACGAGCCATACCCGGAGGAAATCGGCCTGTGCCTTCCGGAGATATGGGCCTCCGGGTGGGACGGACAAACCGGGGCCCCGAGCGGTGGCACCCTGCTCGCTTTCGGCGGCCCGGCACTCGACTTCCCGGTGTGCGAACGTCATCGTTCCGGTACCCTTCGGTGCCCCTTGCCCCACTCTAGCTCCGGTGCTAAAGCGGAGTCGGTCGGTCTCACGGACGCCGAGTTAGCAGGCGGAAAGGGGTGCGCAGCCTTTCGCTGTCACTCCGGCGGGCAGCACCGCACCTCCGAGTGCTCGGTACCGAACGCTGCGCCTCCTCCTGCCGCACGCAACGAGCCATACCCGGAGGAAATCGGCCTCGGCGTTCCGGAGTTATCCGCCTCCGAGTGGGCCTGACCAAGCGGGGTGAACTGGAAATCATTAACCAACGTACTTCCATGTTTTCACCCGCAGAGGGCAGCACTCTCTTCTCCGTTTTAAACTGGGCCGACCCGGCTCCGTTTCGAGACCCGGCACTCGACTTCCCGGTGTGCGACCGGGTTCGTTCCGGTACCGTTCGCTGCCCCTCGTCCTGCTCTAGCCGCGGAACTAAACCCGACGACCGTCGGTCTCACGCCCGCGGAGGGAGGCGGCGGAAAGTGGTTTGCAGCCTTTCGCTGTACCTCCGGCGGGCAGCGCCCGACCTCCGAGTGCTCGGTACCGTCCGCTGCGCCTGGTCCGGCCGCACACAACGAGCCATACCCGGAGGAAATCGGCCTGTGCCTTCCGGAGATATGGGCCTCCGGGTGGGACGGACAAACCGGGGCCCCGAGCGGTGGCACCCTGCTCGCTTTCGGCGGCCCGGCACTCGACTTCCCGGTGTGCGAACGTCATCGTTCCGGTACCCTTCGGTGCCCCTTGCCCCACTCTAGCTCCGGTGCTAAAGCGGAGTCGGTCGGTCTCACGGACGCCGAGTTAGCAGGCGGAAAGGGGTGCGCAGCCTTTCGCTGTCACTCCGGCGGGCAGCACCGCACCTCCGAGTGCTCGGTACCGAACGCTGCGCCTCCTCCTGCCGCACGCAACGAGCCATACCCGGAGGAAATCGGCCTCGGCGTTCCGGAGTTATCCGCCTCCGAGTGGGCCTGACCAAGCGGGGTGAACTGGAAATCATTAACCAACGTACTTCCATGTTTTCAC